>NW_010550374.1:19798-52061 GCF_000687285.1 Phaethon lepturus | reverse complement strand
AGCAGGAACATTATGTCTTCAAAATAGTTTTTACAGCTACATATGAAATGGTCTAATTAAAAAAAAATCAAATAAACAAAACATGCACTAAGTGGCATTTCAGATGCTACTGACCTTTACAGTTGTTTGAGGAGGCATTCTGTATGTTGCAACGACAATCACGTGATGGGAGCCACAGTTAGATAGTCAACAAAAAGCTGTGGCTGCTAATAATAAATAGAACAAGATGTAAGTTTAAACAATAAAACGACTACGTAGAAACAGTTTCCTCATCTTATTTCAGCATTTCAGATTTAATTTTTCTCCATTCACAAATCAGAATTAAGTAACAGAAATAAACAAAATGCTAAAAACCTAAAATGTAAAGTAATATTCATTTTGAATTGAAATTGTTTTCTTAGTCCTGATACCTTACAAAGTACTGCATTTAACTCAAAATTAAAATACAGAAGGTGAATTTAAATCACAAAATTGCAGATATTGGAAGAACGTGGAAGGTTTTTTAAAAGACATTAAAACCAACCAACAAATTTTCTGCAAATGTACTCAATTCCAGGAAATTGGCACTTCCTAGTAAATAAAAGTTATAGAAAATTTTGTAACCTGCTTTAGTTACGTGTTCTGATCTAAGTAAGTCCATCATTTCATTTTATATCATTAATCTTTTAACAAGTCCAAGGATTGGCCATTTTGAAAAATAACATCTTAGTCCAGCCTGTGCCATGAGACCTCTTTTGAGCGATGGGACATACACCCATTTTGAAAATGGGCAATTTTTCATGAGATTTTCTGAAACAGGTTTCATTCTTCAGACTTTGCTGCTGAAACAACCTTCATGTATGTAAAATAAGAACTGAGTTATAATGAGCTCAACACAGTTATTTTCAAAGAGTATCTCATGCATCATATCTGCTCACCAGGAGAATCTCAAAGAGTGTGGGGAGATGGTGTGAGAAGAAATGCAAGGAACACAAGCAGTTGGGAAAACTGGCATGTGCACTAACACATACCGAGAAAGGTAGAGAGACATCTTTCCTAGGGTGTCTTTCAAGAATTATGACATCAAATTCTGAAGTGCTTTGAAAAAAAGTGGCAAATTCATCTCAGCTGGTAGCTCTGTTAATGTCAGTGGAGTTACAGCAGCAATGAATTTGTTCCAATGAGAGTATCACAAGGAGTGCACTCCCGTTAGACTGTTACATTGGTTATTAACTCGCTTTCCTTTCAGTGCTGAAGAGTATAGCTAAAGCTTCATGTATCTATTTTTAAACTATGTAAAGTATTTGCCTTGTGGATCAAAGAAATATGAAGCCAAACTTACCGTAGCACAGACTGGTGGAAAAATGGGCTAGATTGAAAGAAATGTCTTTGAAATATTCTAGGGACCCAGCATGAAACCTGGTTAAAGTTGTATAGCTTTCCATTTGAAAGGTCACATTCAGAGCTGGCTTATAACTTTTTGAGAGTGTTACTTTTCAAGCTGAAATTGTCCATAGTTATCCTCAGTCAGAGACTTTTTTTAATAATGAGAAAAAAAGGGACAGTGATTTTTAAATTTTTATTTTTGATTAATTGCCTTCAGTGCATACAAGAGCAGAGACTGAGTAGCTGGTGTGTATCAGTATCAAGAAGGTGAAAAATCTGGTTCAAGCAGATGAGAAACTTGTCTCCCTGAGTGCAGAGAATGACTTGGGGAGCACTAAAGGGATTAACGACTGTACTGGGTCTGGAGGAGGGGAGAATGGTGACCAAACTTGTGAACTGTTTTAAATTTTGTTTCTTTTTCCCAAAAGTTCCCTTGGCACCCCACTTTCAGTCTCTTCACAGTGGCTTTTCACTCTTGGAGCCTTCTGATCAGTAATATATGGTGTGCAAAAAAGCAAAAACAGTAGCTCCAAACCGGATGTGGCAAAACAAAGCCCACCCGTGTGCTTTGTCATCTCTCAGGACCAGACTTGCACAAAATAACCCCTCAGGTTTACCATTGAAAGAGATTACCTCGATCCTGCTTGGGTAGTTCTGTTTCTGATGTGCTGACTGTAAAGTTTGGATAGAGCCCTGGCTGAGGTTGCTGACTTGCTTCCCAAGCTAGCAACTACCCTGACATTCCCGAGGTCCATGAAAGACTGTGTCTAGGAAACCAGCTGAGGCAGCCATAAGTGAAGATCAGGATCTGCCGTGATTTGTGTACTAACATGATGGAGGTATTTTTTTTGTCAGCTGTTGGATGACCTTTAGCACAAATTCAGAAAGGAGACCACTGCTGTGTTTGATACTGCCCTGGACTTCCATCATCACAGGGAAGCTTTGTCCTTCTGCCCTCCATGGTCTCCCCCTTCCCTAACCCTGGAGATAAGGCATATGCCTTTGCTCTTCCCACAGCTGCCCTGTGGTTTCTTATGTTGCTCCTGCAACAGTTGAAAACACAGGTGGCTTGTGTCCCAGCGGAGGAACTGAAGATGGGCTCTACTGATGAACCAGGTGCCTCCTTTATGGCTTTACACTGGATGAAACCCATCCTGTTCACCTGCCAGTGCAGACACATTCTCAGGCTATCCCCCTCCTTCGTTCTCTGTTTGGCATTGTCCTGAATTATCTGAATACAGAGCCCTGTTTTCTGCTCCATCCACCTGAGAGAACAGAGAAAGCCCACATGGATGCCTCCTCAGTGTTGCCCAGTTCCTGGCACCACAGAACCCTACCCCTCTCCTTGCTGTAGTCTTTTTGTGTGGAATAACATGCAGTGGTAAAGAAAGAATAAGCTTTGTCTGTTCAAACACTTTAATGACCAACCAGTCGATACTACCTTACTCATTTATTAGAAACTGAGAAAATGCTTGTTACCTTTTGAGACCACACTACTGCAGGTGGTGGGTTGGTTTGTTTAGTGTGTAAGAAGTTATCGACCAGAATATTTAGTCAAAAGTTAGAATGCTTATTGTGAATGGTTGCTGAGATTCATGGTTTTACTGGGCTAATCTAAAGCAAAAATTATTAAAGTCAGGTCAATAATATGGATTGCTCCCTTCTTTAACATCTTGCTCAAAGAAATACAAATGAATTTATTTATATCCATTTGTAGTATAGATTTCTGCATGTGTTTCTAATATACTAATGTTTATTCTTGTGGGAATTCAACTGATAGGTCTTTCCTTATAATGTTTATTGTCATTAAATACGTTGAATACTTTTGATACACAACTCAGTGTGTAGCTCCTGTAAAATAGCTTAAAAACCTTTGGAAAGAAATTATATTATGGGTTCTTGACTCTGCTTGGGAAATATACTTTCGTATTTCTCAGCGGTATATACAGCCCATTTTGCTATATATTAAAACCAGATTTCCTCCCCTACACCTTTCTACTTTCCTATGGAAACACGCTTGTCTGCATTAGACCTTCACACACTGTAAAGCATACCCTACTTACATACTTTGTTTTGTTTGTGACTACAAACAGGAGCCCCATACTTCCTTTCTTGAAGTCAAGTCATTTGTACTTTGGTAACCAGCATTTAACATATGCAATTCCTGTTTGAATAAGCTTATTGCAACTGCTTTTGTATTACTGCTCAATTATAATGCACTCCAAACACATTATGAAAACTTTTAAGGTACAGAAAATAAAAGATCATTTGCAAGAGAACATATACAAAAGGTCACATTTGATGCTTAGATACGATTGATGCTTTCCTGCATCTCAGCTACTCCTCTCCTGAGCCATGGTGCTGTATTGATAAGCACACTTATCTTTCTCTATGGTAAAAATGTGCTGCTTTCTAGAATCAGTCAAGTATTACAAAAACTAGTGGGGTCTCCCCAGAGGCATGTCCTCATGTCTACTTGTTCATATTTGTGTTTTTCAGCTGTCTTGCACAAGCAGAGCATCCACATTCGGGCACATTCATCACTTCAGCATTAGGAGGCTTATCACTTGCTGTCATAAGGTGATCCACTGACAGATGCTCTGGCATTTTCATCACCCTCCACACTGTTTCCGTTATATCTTGTATAGGTACTCTGAAGGGAGATGACAAACGCATGTGGAGGCAAATTCTTTGAAACACCAAGTAAACCCCAGTCTTTCTTTTCAAGGAGTATTGAATATTTCTAGCTTACTTGAAAAAGAGTTGTGTTTTGTGAAGAATTTTACATTTGAGTTATTTTGTGAGGGTGTAGATTGTGGTGGTGTTGAAGGTTCTTATCTATATGAATAAAATAATTACAGTCCTTTGGGTGTATTTTAATTTTTCACACTATATTTATTACAACTTGCCAATCTTAAAGCACTTTAAAACATATGCCAGGAATTTCACACATGCATCCCTTTGTCATGTGATTAAACCAAGACACAAAGGTTTGGTTTAAGGATGGCATATCCAAGGTCCTACCATAAATTGGAAAGACCCTTTCAGCAGATCCATAGTATACCATATTACATCACTAATAAATGTATGTGTGTTGTGGTTTAGCCGCAGCTGGCAACTAAGCATCACGCAGCTGCTCACTCACTCCCCGCTCCCGCAGTGGGACGGGGGAGAGAATTGGGAAAAAAACCTCGTGGGTTGAGATGAAAACAGTTTAATAGGACAGAAAGAGAGAAAGAAACAACAATGATAACAACAATGATAATACCAACAAAGGAATGTACAAGAACAAGTGATGGCCAATACAGCAATTGCTCACCACCTGGTGATCGACAGCCCATCCCCGAGCAACGATCCCTGGCCCCCGGCCAACTCCAGTTTATGTACTGAGTATGATGTCATATGGTAGGGAATATCTCTTTGGCCAGCCTGGGTCAGCTGTCCTGGTTGTGTCCCCCCCAGCTCCCCGTGCACCCCCACCTGCTCGCTGGCAGCCCAGCACGAGAAGCTGGACAGTCCTTGACTACTTGGCAACAACTCAAAACATCCACATGTTATCAATATTTTCTCGTCCTAAATCCAAAACAACGCCTCACACTAGCTTTTGTGAAGAAAACCAGCTCTACCCTGGCTGAAACCAGGACAGTGTGCTGGTTCTTTTTTCCCCCCAGAGCACTGGCAGCCAATCTGGAGTGGTCTGTAGATGGAAAATCTGTAAATCAATAATGTGGCTTTAGAAAGGATACTGCTGCTTGTCTCTTTTGTAATAACTTTTATTGTTCAAAGCTAGCAGAAAAAAAAAATACTTGTGTTGTTATGTATCTTTTTTTGGTAACTTGAACTATTTACAATATCCCCATTATTTTCCACTTCTGCAAGGAGGGCATACAAAAATATATTTACTGTACTGTCTGTCTTGAGCACAGGACTGCAGGTTTAATATCTCAGCATTTCACAAGCCTTATGTTTACAACATCCATGAGGTAGTGAAGTTCTGCTTGTAGAAGGTATTATATTATTTTTTCAAGGCTGGAAGACTTTTGAAATTCCATGAAATTCTACCATGTACATTATAATGTAGACAATCCTTCCCTCATGTACAAGAGCAACAGCAATTATTTCCACAGAAATAGTCACTGAAAATAAGAATATAACATAATACTAAGTATATGATTCTGCAGGACTGAGTCTGCTCCCTGATTAGCTCATAAAATACCGCCCCATACCTTCTACTGTGTTGAAAGGGAGGTTGTTTTTATGCTAGGACATTGCTGTTGCCCCTCAGTGTGAGGATGTTTGTTGAACACATTCTTCAAGCAATATAGGATAACGACGTCTACCCCTGTGTGCTTAACCAGCATATGAAAAGTTCAGAGAGAACAATGTTCACATGCTGGGAACAAGAAAGCAGCTATCTGGGTGGAAGTGAAAACCGTGTTTTTCTAAGTAAGTCAGAACTAAATGGTTTTAAAAGGTCCCAAAACTACTTTTGCGCTTGCAGTTGGTCACTGACAGTGCGTATGGGATGTCTGGCAGCATTTTTAGTTCAGGTTGGGATATATGACAATATTTACTGTGGATGAGTATTTTTGTGGATATTGTTTCACACTGTTGAACCTCGCAAAAAGAGGGTCCTGAAAGAAGAGCTTAAAGGAATTATTTGTCCTTTTCCCTATTAAAAAAGAAATAATGTGGGAGGGGTTTTTAACATACACTGTGTATACAAAGGTATTCTTATCTAGGTTTTTGGGTTGGGGTGGGTTGTTTATTTTCATCTGGGTTTTGGCTTTTTGAATTTTCATAGTGTGACCGTTCATTATTTTGAAAAACTGTGGAAATAAAAACTTTTAGACAATTCGTGGAGAGCATAACCAAGGCTTCTGTATGTTCCTTTCATTTCCCAAGGACTCCATGCTATAGGCAAGAACTCAACTTCTGAAATTTGGTTTTATCACCAAGATGCCTGATCAATAGATCTTTGATCTCAGTAGGACTCTCCCACTAGGAGTTGGACTAGGTGCAGATTTATTTAGAGTAAAGCAGCCTGTGTGTGGCATTTCCCAGATGACTCTGAGCACTCCACATTTATAGCAATTAGTTTACAGGCTAGCTAGCTCAACAGATCTTTTTTTCTCATGGTTATTTCAACATATCAAGTCATAAGACCAAGACAGTCCAGATATGTCAGATTACATATTCTTTTCTGACTGTATTCTCTTGTTTTTCTAGTACATTTTCTGAGCTAGTTGTATTTGTTCACTTGTTTGGCTTTATATAGTCCTGTTCTAACATTTGAATTGAGCCAGCAAGGGGCACCTGTTCAAAAGACTGATTTGTGAGTAAGAACGATCACCTGAACAAAACCCACTAAATATTCCGGGTAAAATTCTCCCTTTTTAATTATAACCTCTCTGGTAGACCTGAGAGGCATATATAAATTTTTTATATTCATAACATGAGAAGCTTGTTCATGAATGCCATTAATATTGTTGCTCTCTGCACTTAGGAAAAAAGCCGGTTCTAGTCTTTAGTGTAACCAAATTATACAAGTCTAGTGAGCCGTGATATAAATAACAGCACTGATATCTTCAAGCATCAACTGATCTTTGCTAGACTTGACAGATTCTAGTAATTGAAGAACTCCTGATTGACTTAGTGATATCTGTGCCTCTCTATGTTGCTGTTGAAAGAAGCTTTCTCTGTGTCTGTCATGAGGGGCAGGTGAGTCTAACAGAAATGGTTTTAATTTGTTAATCTCAAATGTCAGAACCACAGAGACTTTAATCATTGCTCTTTTTAAGTTCCATCTATTATTACTGATTTCTCTTCCAACATTTCTTAAAATCTGGAATGAAATTAGAAAAGATAATTGGCTTTCTACCGATAGCTGCTTCTTTGCCCACTGATCGATAGCTGATGGATACTCTTGGATCTCCAGTGCTCTATGGGACCTGAAAAGTTTACACAGCACATGTATTGCTACCATGATGGTTGTGCATCCCTGGAGAAATTTTTCTATAAACCCTCGTAATTGGCTACACAGCCGTGGTTCAGAGTGTTTGTCACAAAACAGCATTTAAAGGACACATTTGACTTTATAATGTCTAATTTGTGCACGTTTTTGTCAGAAGGAGAGGGTTTGACATGAGCATAGGGGCAAAATAAGACATAAATTAGGACACTGACTTCTCATAATACTCCAAAATTCACCTTACTCTTCCATTTTTTCCTGACATGTCATCTCCCCTGGATGCGAGAAGAGTGAAGCACCAGCTATGTCTGTCAGCAACAGTGTCTCAAAACCCTGTTAAATGTTCTCGAACAGGAAAGTTTTAGTGCTTATAACTGGCAGAGCAGGGGAGGAAGCCGTGTGACCTCCTTCTGTCTGCTGCTCCTCTGATACTAATTTCAGTCTGCTGACTGATTGGCAAGCTGCAAACCTGTTAGCAAGAGATTTTTAGCTGGGGGATCTGAGACAGCGTTGTTTAATCGTGTCTAGGTCTGAAAATGAATTTCTTCAAAGTTCTGGGAGGGTTTGGCTTCAGTATTCATTTCAGTCCTTTCTATCAGTGGAGGTTTTCAGGAACAGATCACACAGAAGTGTATCAGGAATGGTTAAGGTATAGCAAAGACTGTTTCTGAGCACAGGGTTGGAATAGATGATGTCTTCATATGTCTTCCACACTTTTTTTACAGGTTTGTGATAGTAAGCAGATCTAAGCCACAAGTTTCCAAGAAAGATGCAAAAAGTAATGATGCTTTGGGCTAAAGGGTAAAGAATAAATCAAGTCTCATGGTCCCAGCACAGTGTGTAAAATCAGTCTTGGTAAAGAATATCCCTACTAAAGGATTGAAGCATTTAGTTTGGGCCTGCTGGACCCAGCTAAAACCTTTTCCTTCTTTTTAGCTCTTTTTAACCTATCGAATAAATAATCACACCTTGTGCTTCCTAATGTTTACATTTCTGATCTCTTTAGTTACTGGCTTGGTCTGAGCAGACAAAAAAGGTCTTTTTACAGGTTCATCTCTGAATTAACATTTTCATGATGCAGGAGACTGAAAATGTTCTGATCAGACTTCCTCTCTGCCGTAGTTGCTGCTCACAGCATGAATGCTGGCTGGAGAGACTCACATCCAATTTTCCACAAGACTTAAGAACCATGTGTTCTCCAAGAAAAGGCAAATACAGTGTCATTCATATGCCCACAGCTCAGGTTTGTATTTTTATAGTGCAATACGTTCTTAGAATTGTTTTTCTTTCTTTTTTTTTTTTTTTCATTTAATAGGTTACTCAACACATGTCTTCATACATCCAGTAGCTGACAGTTATCTAAACAGTATAAAAAGATGAACTGGAGAGAGTAAGAGAGGGAGAAGAGAGAACTCTCTTCATAGGATTTTTCTGAATTATTTTTAATTGTGTAGGATGACCATCTACCACGCCAACAGAGGAGTATAAGAATAAAAATCACTGCTAGCATAATTCAGCTATATCTATTATTGTGAGCATAAAAAGAATGGGCTAACAAAAAAGTTGGATTATATTGATTTATGCTTGTCCTCATTTAACTGAACTCTCGTTTGAGAAAGCACTCAGGCAGAGTTAAATTGCTTAAATATTTACCCCCCAAAAAAGAAATAAATAGAAGAGATAAAGCAGTTGTTTCCAGTGTGTCTTTTTCTACAAAAGTTTTAGAGCCATTACCCTAACTTGGACTGTTAACAGGAGAGTGAGATACCAGCTGTTGGAGAGGAGTATAATGGAAAAGGCTTTGTAAAGGAAGTTTGCGAGATCAAGCCAATTATAATTTATCTGATGAGAGTCTCCAGTACGTTTGTCTGAATTAAAGATACATAGAGATGACTGGGATTGCTTGTTTGGTTGTTTTTTTTTTTATTTGTAAAACATTTTAACTTGCAGGAAAGACAAACCTGTTGTTCTGCAAAACAAGAGCTCCATCAGGGACACTGCGAGAAGTGAGCAGAGTGTGATATGTTTGCCCATCCTGGAGTTGAACATGCAACCTGTTCCTGCAGCAGCCAGAGGGATAACAGGGATGTCTGTCTGTAGCCCCTTCTCTGTCGGCACAGGAGAAAACTATTTCAGGAAGCTCTCATTGAGTGTAAACACTTTCCTCACATTTTCTTTGCCTTACCTTTGTGAATATGAATGCTGTATGTCATCCCTTAAGACTTCTGCAGGCACCAGGAGTGTGGCAGTCCATATTTCTTCCTTCTTCTTCTTCTTCTTGTTGCAGTGTGTGATGCTAGAAAGCTGAATGAAGGCGGGAGGACAGGGGAAAGGAAAGCTAAGGATTAGTGGTAAGAAGGAAGAAGCACTTTATACAGCAAATAAAAAGCAAAATAGAAGCTGTGCAGACACAATAATTCTTCCCTTGGTATTGCATATGTTCCAAACATGTCCAAGGGTGATACAAGAGTTGCTGAAGGATGAAGAGAAGTTCATTGGTTATTCATTCCACAATATCTCTTGGGAACAACTGGTCTGATATTGTGCCACTTTCACACACCTCCGTTTTGATAGCATTCTCTGTCTAAGAACTGAAGACTAAAATGTTACAGACATCCCTACTGTGGTTAATGCAAAAACAATGATGAAACTGTTGGGTCCAGACACATCTTGGACTGCTGGAGGTGACATAAGTCCCTCCTGTGACAACACCTTTATTTTCGAAAATGCAGGACTCAGACCAATTCTTTATGGACTACTCTTTGTACAACCATGAGCATCCTAAACATCATATCAGAATATTTAGAATACTTATAAGTCACATTTTGAATTAAAAACTTCTTTTAGTAACCAGTCAGTAGTGAGAGTCATGCTAGTTCTTGAAGAACAAAGAGGAGAATGCATCAAGACATGACTGAATGTACTCTGTGTTATATTTTTATTTGAAATATTTGGCAGGATCATCTAACAGCATTTCAGATACCTGAAAGTCCAGACAGGTCTGGCAGATATCCTACATGGTCTACAGGAAACACATGTCTTCTTGGAGACAGCTAGAGACAACATAGGACATTTAAAATGGCTGGAGTTTCCTATGTGTGGGCAAGTAAATAAAATTCATTTTGCCTCATTTAAAGCAAAATAAATCTCCTTTTAAGCTCCACTGATTGTATTGACAAGATGCTTGATTCAACTCTCAATTCAATTTCATTCAATTGTCTTTAACTCCCACTCTACACTGAGTTGGTGTGGCCCCACCTCGAGTACTGTGTGCAGTTTTGGACATCTCTTTACAATATAAGGACATGAAACTATTAGAGTGTGTCCAGAAGAGGGTGACCAAGATGGTGAAAGGTCTCAAGGGCAAGACTTGTGAGGAGCAGCTGAAGGTCACTTGGTCTCTTCAGCTTGAGAAGAGAAGGCTGACGGGTGCCCTCATCACAATCTACACCTTCCTCAAGGGGGACAGAGGAGGGGGAGGTGCTGATCTCCTCTCTCTGGTGAACATCAACAGAACACGAGGAAATGGAATGAAGCTGCATCAGGGGAAGTTCAGATTGGACATCAGGAAAAAGTTCTTCACTGAGAGCATGGTCAGTCACTGGAACAGGTTCCCCAGGGAAGTGGTCATGGCACCAAACCCATCAGACTTCAAGGACTATCTGGACAATGGTCTTAGTCACATGATTTAATTTCAGGTGGTTCTGTGAGGAGTAGGGACTTGATGATCCTTATGGGTCTCCTCCAACTTGAGATATTCTATGATTCCATGATTCTAATGCAGACACTTGCTGTCTTTTTGGAAGCCCTTTTTGCTGCTTTGACCTCCATCTGCCTTCCAGAAAAGTTTAGCTCTCCCTCAGCACCTGTTTTGTAGTTATCCTCTCCAGGTATAAGACTCAGAGGTATTGGCTACAAAGGGAACTTATATACTTATTACACATGTAGAAGCCACAAGTGGTTATTTGCATGTTGGTGTTCTGGTCTCAAACAGAACCCCTGAGTTTCATGATGTCAGGTACAGAGCTTCAAACACTAACCTCACACTGGCTCCTGAAGACATTTTTATATGCCTTATTTCAAATGCCTATGAGTATTTGAAAGATATGCACATAAAGGGAATGAGACTTGATGTCAGTTGCTCTTGAAGTAGGGTTGAGACTGTCAGGTGGCCATTAGCTCAAGCTCACTCTGTAACGATGAATTGAAAGATTCAGGGTTAAACTTGGTGTGTGCAAAAAGTATGCAGTACAACTCCATATGGAATCTATAGTTTCAGTTTATAGGTGTTTTTTATTAAATTTAGATTAGGTTGTGGCATGTCAGATGGAGTATTTTTCACAACCATAGGGAAGGAGACCTTCTCAATCTAGCTTACCTTAAGAATAAAATAAATGACTACATAGCACCCACATTAAGTATGTGAGGCAGCAGTCTGCTTATTATCTAATTGTATGGACACAGAGGAAAAGGTTCTAGGTGTCTGAAATGCTGTCTACTCAGCTAGTAAATCTGATGCAAAGCAGATGGTGAAGCTTGCAGTAAACTAAGTATACAAGTGCTTACAAGTGCTGCTAGGTACATCACAGTTTCCATTACAAAAAAAATCTGTTGCTACCAAGGATTTGAAAACATGCGTGTAACAATTAGTCCTGCACAGCACAATGTAGAGAGTAAGTCTGAAGCAGAGAGCAAATATTTTATTAATTTCCCCATATTGTAACCAGAACAAGTCATTCTGATACACATCTGACACAAAGTGGGCAGGGACATGCAATGCTTTTTTGTTCTATCATTTGCAACTATTTTTCAGTTTAAACTCTTCATCTTCACTAGTTTGGATTTTTATATTATTTTTTACAGATCTGTGAAAAGATTTCATTCAGGATATTTCTCGTTATGCTAAATGCCAGGTAAAGGTAGTGGTTGCTGTCCTCAAAGAACTTACAAGTTTATACTCTAATCATGCAGATTTTCTGCACACACCAAATTATAGACAGGACTGCTGATACTGTCTATTCTGTTTACAGTGGCTGAAAAATTTACCAAAATTTAACTAGTTCAAGTGAAATGCATGCATTTTAGCTACTCTGGAAAGTTTAAGCCCATACAAGAGCGCATACAAGATACACTTTTTTAAGTGCAAACAATTCTTGTGACCTTTTTACATTTTGTTTTTTAAACACTCTGGTAGTCTAGTGTTTTCCATTCAGCACTTATTCTTCTTGCAGTGACCACGGTACTAGAACTGCACCTTCTACCACCACAGAAACCCACGAGTCAAGAATCAGCTTGGGAAAAAAAAAATGCGTGTCTGCATTCCAGACTTACTGAAGCTTCCCCACAAATAACTCTGATGGCTCTGAGCACATTCGAGGGGGGGGATGCACTGAAATTATGGCAATTTTCCTTCTAAAGTCAGACAGAGGAAATGGCTGCAGGGTTATTGTCTCTTACGAGTCCAATGATTCTTCAGCTGTACAAACTAGAAAACACAAAGGACAGCAGCTGGATCACAGTAAAAGTAGGATAAGGCAAAGAGAGTAGACTGAGACAAAGAATCAGTCTGAGGACACTATAGTTAGAGAATTCAGCCTTGGTAAGAGGGAGGCAGATATACCAACAGTGGACATAACATACAAGGGTGGAGAATGTCATATAAAAGTAAAAGAAAGGAGAAAGAGTTTGAAAGAGAAGTTGGGGGAAGGAAGGGGGGGTTGAAATTGGCCAGGCAATGAGACTAAGAAAATGGGATAGGTAAGGGGGAGAGAGGTCTGAATGTTGCTGGGACAGCATTTAAAAGCAAGTGTCATCCCCTCAAGGTGAAAAAGTACCATTGCAGAATCAACCACTCAAGAGTTAGGAATACCAAAATTCAGGTTTCTTAAGTGACATAGAAAGGTGTTGTAAGATGCAAAATTTATTGAAAAGAAAATAATCAGGGCTTTTTAATGACTTTCAAAAACTTATTTAGTGCTGCATCTCACTCTCAGTAGAACAGGAATAGTACCATCCCTTCTCCTGTAGGAATATCAAGCAGAGTAGTTAACATTTTCAGAGTGCTCAGGTACTACAGAGGCGATAAATGAGGAAAGTGATCACTCTGTCCCTGGAGAGCAGATTTCATGTTCCAAATTTATTTCATTGGATCCAGAACCTTGATGCTCCTGAAAATCTTGCTTGAAGCCTGATAGTATCTTTAGGAGTGTAAATACCATGGAATTTTCTAGCTAGATTTGTACCTTCTTTGGTGGCAACGCCTAAACTGATATTTGAGTTCCTTTGACAAGGAAACCAGCTGCTACACCTCAGCACACATAGCAAAGTGAGCAGTGGGGACTAAGAATCATATGAAAATATATCAATGTACCAAAAAGGGGATATAAACTCACCCTCAGTACCTCAGATAAGGAGGACCTTGCATTTCCTTGTGCTTTTATGGTGATAAATATAATCTGAGGCATTTAAATATAAAGTCTTGGGAGCAAGATAAACATCTTAGGAAGACGTAACATAATTTGACACTAGTATCACTGAATAAGAAATTAACAGTCTGAGAACAGAGACAAAGCTGCATGTTTCATCTGCTAATGGAGGTTCTTTTTCTACAAGGCATTACCACAGCTGACTGACACATAGAGGATTTCATCATCAATCAATTGTTTGTGAATAATCTTCATCCTCACTCTCCAATTTGCTGAAGAATTACTTTGTTTGAAAGAAAGGAATTGAATTGCTATTATTAATGAAAGAAAGTTCAGTTAAAAAAAAATAAAATCAATGCCTCACTGTGTTAGACATAAAGAACTAGCATGAAGGCATTATCTATCCAGAGAGCCCAAACTCTGGGAGTTGCATAATGTGCAACAGGTGAATAAACAAAGAAAAAGGTACAGAAGATAACAAGAAGGGATTGAAGAAAGCTAATAATAAATACAGATGTTGATTGTGCTGTGTACAAATAAGAGCAAACAACATATAACTTTGAGAATTTTGAAATTTCCTCATAGATAATTAATGAAAAGAAGGAAGAGGGAAGTGATATAGAGAATATCCAAGTCAATTTTATTTGCCATTTTCTGGTTAAAAAAAAAAAAAAAAAAAAAAAATTGATGTCCAGCAAGCACAGCTAAATTCATGTCACACTCTTTTTATTTTGGTATAAGAAGTCCCAGAAGAAATCAACAGGCCATCTAGTCTAATCTCCAGCCTACAGCATGCTATCTTACTTTCCCCAGTTACCCTTGTACTAAGCTCACAAACTTGCTTTCTGCAAATCACAACTTCAGGAAGGGTATCCTGTCTTAATTTGAAGACTTCAAGGAACATAGGCTTCATCAAGTCCCTTGGTATTTTTTCCCTTTAGTTAATGAAGAGAGGTTTACCACCTAGTTCCTAAACTGAAATTGTCAATTCTTTGCTTCCACTTGTTCATCCATCTTCTATCTTTCACTTATTTTAAAGTACATGGTACTTTCTATCTACTGAAAATATTTCTACTCTGTAATCACATCTATCTTCACTCATAATTCTGATAAACTAAATAGATTGACAAAACATATTCTTTTATATTTTCTCTAATTCAAAAATAAATAACTGCTTCTGTAAGCTCTTCAATTTTTCAAGATCCCTTTTAAAATAGAAGACACTTAGGACAGGATTCATCTCCAGCTTTAAATATGTGACTTGACACCTTTTCATAAATATCTAGCAGTATTTGTGATATTCACAGGCATTTAAGACATAACATAGTGCAGGCAGAGGACTACTGGAAGATGCACAGCCCTTCTAACAGGAAATTAGAGTCCAGGTAGGTTATGCTAGAGCACCCCAAATGGCAACAGACACTAATGTTTAGGCAAAGGAATCATGCCATCCGTTCCCGATTTAGTCACCTTAATTGCATAACTTCACATGCACATGTAAAATACACCTTACATGCGCACATGTACTTCACATGCATGTTTGAACTCCCTTTACAGTCAAGAACAATCTGGTCAATGCAGTCAGCAGTACTTAGAGAGGAAGTCAGCTAATTAAAAATAGGAGATGAATCACTCCTTAGATTATTGAATGTATTGAATAGGGTCTCAAATGAGTTGGTCACACACATAAATATTTATCTCCACTTAAGGTATTCTAGGGTATCCTCCTGGGCCTCTAGCTGCCATACCAGGCAGGCAAGAGCCTGGTCATCATCCAGTATCTGCTGTGTGTGGCTGTCTTGGATACCCTAAGACATCTCAAGTAGCCCAAGGAAAATACGTTTCATCAACAGATTGAGGCCTTTCCTTCAGAGTACAAAACCAGAACTATACTCCAGTCCTAGTAACATTTGTACTACCTACATGTCTGAGCATGTCCCTTCTCGAACTGTGCTCCTACCAATACTTCAGAAATTACTGGAGGTCTTTGCTCTGCAGATTCCACTGCAATAAAACACTTATTCCCTGTAGTTCTAAAACCCTTACAGGGACTGAATGGAAACCACTTCAACTTTCATACAAACCAGGTTCCTTTTATAGTCAGTGGAGAGAAATTAACATTTCTACAGAATGAATCATTTGGGTTATTTTAGAGATCTACCTTGAGATGAGATAAATTGTACCAAAGAAGTGCTCGTTTCTTCAAAGTGTCAAGAAAGAGAAACTAGATTATTATTTCAGATGTAAATATCTAAGCTGTAGAGATCTAAAATTTTATATGATTAATACGTTTACTAAGATACAGTTTTGCCTTAGCGAAGTAAACAGACTTCTCTATGAAACTGTTGTGTAAGGCAGTGTTACACTTTCTTCACAACTCTGACTGATGGGACTCTCTAATTTCTTTCAGGGGTGCATCACCATTATAACAATGAATAAAGTATTGAATGAAATTTGCCCAAATGTTATGCTGGAGAGGAATTCAGGATGCCAGTTCTACCAGAGGAACAGAAAGAAGGAAAGAAGAATCTGTTTTACCATATAAATAAGCTATTTTACCTCCATAGTGTGAACGTATACTGATGACCCTGAATAGTGACTGTTCCAAAGTCTGGCAATCATATCTGCAGTCCCTACAAAAGCCCAAAGGGTTTCTAGCATGGGAACCACCTGGAATTATCCCTTTACTTGACAGCACTTTGCTGTGTACTGCTTAGGCTAAAGGCAATGTTGAATAGCAGCATGTTCTCTGACATTTGAAAGGCTGTTCTCTCTTCAGCTGTACATCTGTAATCCTCATTAATGTCAGTGGAAGTCAAGGATGCAAAACTGGACACCGCAGAAGCACCACCAAGGCCAGCCTTCAAAAAGATGAGATATGGGAATACAAGAACCACTCATACAGGCAGGAGGGAGTTCAGGAGATGAATATTTGTTACCCATTATATGCCTATTTGCATGTTGATCTGCATTTCTGGAGCATAAACCTGTAAAATACGAGGCTCTCTTGATACCAAATACAGCTGAGAGCACTCAGCAGCTTGCAGAATCGAACCATCTGAGTTTTCTGTGTGTCTGCTACGTAACATGACTGAAAGCACTGGTGTGTTTGGCTTTCAGAAACTGTATGTGTGGAAAATAATAATTGTAAAATGCTTTTGTTACCTGGTAAGACTAACTTGCTGGCTAGACCTAGCACATATTATTAGAGCGTTTTCATAGTCCAACATGCAAACAAATATGTAACATTCATAAAACCAATGCTAGAAAGTGTTCAAGAAACACTGAGCTTTAATCGTGCCACACACACCAGAGGTTTACCCCAAACATCTTCAGCACATTCCAAAATGTAAATGGTCTGGCATCTATAGATTGTGTCAGTTATAAATCAAGCAGGCAAACATTTAATCTCACACTTGTAGGTTCGGAAAACAGCTTTTCTTTCTCAGCTGCTGTCAGTGACCCTATCCCTGCTGCCACCAGAGCAGCTACTGCCATCGCTATTTCTGTTTTTGCTGTTACTGCTTTCACCATGTCCTGTGTTGCTGTCTCTGTGCTGCACACCCGGCAGTGATAGATATGGCAGTGTGATAATAGCAGATACGGAAATAGCATCCTAAGGAACTGTGACAGTGGAGTAGGCAGGAGCATGCAAGCAGCTCTCATGTGGAGCAGGGACCTTCAGGGGAACACAGATCCTATGGGTACATCTGATACTGTGGGATAAAAATCAGATTTTAAAAAGCCACTGTAGGTTGGTCCAGTGTATTAAAAGAGTGAGACTTGTACTGTACTTTTGGAGGATGGAAAAAATGAGTTTATAGGTCAAGCAATGCAAGTTATCTTCTCATTAATATACTCTAATATGCATTTTCTGATAGTATTTCAGAAGACCTAACACTTTGTGATCAGATTAATGTAGTCCCTAGACAGACGAATATGAAAATTAAGTTGTGTTTGTGTAGGGCAAAGTTCCCAGCTCACAGCTATTGTAACTGCACTTACGTGGTCACATCTGTGGTATCTAAATTGTTTCTCCGGCAAGAAGGCTGAAGTAGAACAGGGTGTAACCTCATGTAAATGAATGACAGCTTATGAAAAATCTAGTTCTTGGAGTCAAGGTAATATTAATAACTACTTGGTCTTTCTTTTTTCTTTCTCTAAGTTTTGTACAGCTGGAATTCAAGGAACTTGGACTAAATTTCCTCCAGGATTTCCTGACATCTGGCAGCTTGGTTGGAGCACCAGCTTCAGGAATGTGCAGAATTCACAGCCTGTCTTCTGCATGTACACTGCAAATTTAGAGAACATATGCAGATAAGGAGCCTTTGGCCTCTGGTGCAAGGTATCCTGCTCCTAAAATTCAGCAAATCTAGTATCTTTAGAACATATCAGATTTACAATGTCTGCAAGATCATCAGTTCAGTGAGTGTGTAGTTGGCTCAATGAGTACCAGAAGCCTTCTGCTTTTTCTGACTGTGCACGTGTTTCTGCTTAGTAAATCCCATGCAAAAATTTGGCACACTTTGATCAGGGAATTGATTGTCAAATGATTTTGTGGTCACATTTTTCAGGATGAGGAATCCTGAAATCCTCCTGTTTACACTGGTGTCTTGCACTTCTATCTCAGCACAGAAAATAAAGAATCAGATAGGAAACTGTATTGTCTTACTTGTCCATAAAGTATCTGGAGGAAATCTTAATTCATACAAGACGGAAGAGTCAAGCAACAGCTAGACTTGGGAATGCCAAAGTATACCAAGCAACACTTGTTTTCCAACTCAACAACAATGAATTGAGCAGTTATTATAGACCTGCAGTTGAATTAACAAGCCCTGTGACCAAGCAGTATTGTCAGCTCAGGTTCAGCACTGCATGACTGTGTAGACCTCTAGTCTAGTGTAGACAGAAGTCCAAAGGGTAAAAGGTGTGGTCACATCAGTTCTACTCACAAACCATGAAAACTGACAAAAAGCTCACTTTCACCTCCTTCTCCTGGCTTTCCCCTCTAAAATGCATATGGATCTGTTATCTTAACCTATGCATTTACAACCAAGGACAGCCTGCACACTGTCAACCCAAGTTAATTTTGGCTACTGTGCTGTCTGACAGACTTTATTGCTCTGGGTGGTTACTCATGCTGCCTACAGCTGGGTTTTACTGTTCAAAGGGCTGCATAGCACTTGGGTTACATCTGAAACAGAACACTTACACACCGACAGCCTTCAGCAATGTCTACGGTTATCTGTGGATCTGAGAACCACTAGCAGGAAGCTATTAGCACCCTTCAACAGGACAGTATTTCTACTTGTACAAAAAGAGGTCACATCAATTTATAGGCCTTCTACCACAATAAGAGCCTAATTGCTTGCAGATGTTATGCTTGACTGGGAATAATAGCCATTGAGTTAGCTGCAGAACATTAGAAACCTATTTAGTTGCTAGGAGGTCAATTTAGTTGCTCACAGATTGGTGTCCAGAGCCGTATGAGATGCTGTAATGCTACACGCAACTTCCATTCGCCACACCAGGAGGGCACAAGGCTTCCCACAAGTCCTGTGTGATACCTGCCAGCTTGTCATAGTCCAGATCATCTCAAATGACACTGGACTCCTAAGTGTGGCCAGAAGAGGCACATAAACATCTCCATAACTATGTGCAGATTTTAAAAAGTACATGCAAAAGGTGTCTGTACGTTGCTGATCTAAACACACAAAACACAAGGATTTAGCTACAGCCATGAAATGCCTGTGAATGTGGGCAGTGGTAATGCTAAGGTAATTTTTCTCTGGCCCTACTGTCCTGCTTCCTTCTCTTTTCAGCAATTTAGTATTTAGTATTTACTACCACTAGTTCAAATACAACAATCACTGTGCTAAAAACCCTCCATGAACTGCCTCAAAGCTCTTTTTTGATAGGATTTAGCCTTCCCAGAATCAATGGAGCAGCATCCAAATTCCCCACAAGGAACGCCAGCTTCTTACAGCAGAGAAAAAAAAGAGTAGCTGAAAAATCTCCCTTTAATCTGCAGTTAGCAGAATCCTCTTTTCCTCTTGTTCTCTTCCAATTGGGCAGGGGCACCTGCTGTCAAAATCCCATAAATCACCCAAGTCCCTGGAAAACAATCTTTACAATAGGTCTCTGTGCTCATAAGAACTTCAGTATGGCTGTATAACCTATTTATATACTCTCAGCGAGCTCCAGCTGCTTCTCAAATAGGCTCTAAAGTGTCCTGCCATGTCATTTGACCACCACAGAAATCACCTCCACAGCTACCAATAATTAATGAAACCACACAGAGTAAGATGAATCCCAGTTATTTTTGGCCATAGAAAGATTAGACTTCTCAGTTAAGAACCTGCCCCTGTACTCCACATATTCATGCACCTCTGAAGGATAATTCATGTCACCTAATATCAATATATACTGACGTGCCCTCTGGACAGACTTCTCTTTCTCATCTGACTGTCTAGGAGACAAGCTTAGATGCTAGACTTTTAGAAAGTTCAAGTTAAAAGAGATGAAACACACTTGGTTTGACAATTTTTGAATTTTTTTGGCACAGCTGGCCAAGTTTGTCAGCCTACTGAACTCCCAAACGTAAGGAGAAAATTATAGATGTGATTTATTTCATCTCACTTAGATATCTAACAGTCAAATCAGGTCAGTTCCTCTTGCCATCAAAAAGACAAATGAATGCCTGAATCACGCCAGGGGTAGATGACTTATTTTTGTGTACATCAATTAAGGAAAACATCAGAAAACATAGTTCTATTTCTCCCTTTTAGTTATCTGAAGCAGAGCAAACCGGTCCTCCCTCTGTGACGTCCCTAGAGTTTCTTATCTTATTTACACTATAAATTGCTTCAATGCATGTTTATAGGTAAACCTTGACTGTGTTAGTAGTGTCAGCAATTTTTTTTTCCAGTGTATTTTCTCATGATAGGACCAAGTTCACTTTGTCACTAAAAAGTCCATTGTTGATCTGCCGTACTTCATTTGTTTACACCAACAATCTGCTTGGTTGTAGCCCAAAATGCTTCTAATACTAGAAGCAGGATTTTTATTCCTGGAGGACAATTCCCAAATAATGCAATTATTAGTTAATTCAGAAATTTATATAAGTTGAGTTTCTAATTTAATTTATTCCTCACAGTTACATTGTATGGTTGAATGTTCCTACATGTTAAGACTTGACATGATCAAAGACTAACCAATCTTCAGTTTCTAAAACTTTTTTATTTCAGAAAGCAGCATATCTCAAGAGAGGAAAGCAATATCTTCCAAACAAATGAGCAAGATGGAAGGTACAGTCATGTCATTTCTAAGTGATACATTGCTCACTGTCACCATTTCAGGAACAACAAGCCTGATTTGAAAGTGAATGTCCTCCATCCCTCTTCAGTGAAAGAAAATCAATTTGTCCATGTCCACTCCTAATTAATTGTTCTCAGGAGGATCTGGAACCTAATCCACTGTGAGGTGAGGTTTACTTTTCCCTCCTTCCTTACATTTTCCCCACTTGTTCTTAGTTGTAGGGCTACAGGACTAAGGCGATGTGCAAAATGCATAAACAATGCCATTGTCCAAGAGTCTTAGTGACTTCCAGCACATTAAGAATAAAACTCCAGCCCTTACAATCCTTGGTGTTTTCTGTCCATGTGTCACCTTCTTTCTGCATTTCAACCCATGGGGGATTTCTTATCATAACTGGCCACTGCTGCCAACGCTGAAGCATTTGGGCTCAAATATAATGCACTTGGACTGTAAAGAAATATGCAGGAGACAGATGGCAGGAGGTGAGATTTTATTACTGTACTACTTCTCTCTTTAGAGTAAATCCCAGAATACATACTGTTGGCTTTACACTGCCATTTGTGGTTAGAAAGAAGGAACAATCACTAGATGGCACATTGAACGAGATATCGTTCTGTATTACAAAACACACATCACTCACAAATACTATCCCATACAATGAAGAAAATGGTCTAAAAAGAGACAAATCAAGAGATAAAGCATCTTGCTAGAGGTGAGAGAAAGACTAAAAGAAGACCAGGCTCACTTGTGCCATTACAGGGCAGCCTGGAAAGGAAAATACTGTCACTGGTGTTGATTATCATTCTCTCCACAAACCAGGGCTGCAGAAATGCACACTGTTGTTTGCACAGAGAGTGTGTCAGCAGAGAAAGGAGGGGGAACACATGTGGGATCATCTGTTCTGAGAAACAGGTTGAAAATAACCATGTAATAACATGACAGAAACATCTGCGCCATATGCAGCCTACCATGAGCAAAGCATCACGAGGGACAAGGACACAAACACGTCTATGAGCGTTAGGTCAGGAAGAGGCTTGCTGCTAGGCAGGAAATGTTCCACTAATCTTTTTTACTTATTGCAGTCCCCTTATAATTTAAAAGGTAGGAATACAGAAGGAGATGGGGCTTGGTGTGACATGGGCAGATGCTACAAGAAGGGCTGCGTTGCATATCCGATGGCCCAAGGAACTGTTAAGGAAATGTGCTGAACATTAATCATATTTAAGAGGCAAGCAACAAGCTAAATATAGTATTAGTGAGAGCTGTTGTGCCATGTGTTAACTAATACTGCAATTTTTTCTTCTTTTGCAAGGAAGGGTATTGGATTATACAATATCCATTCAAATAGTAACAGACTGCTGGAATTCTATGTCACATGCAGTGAGGACATGGAATAGATCTTTTCAGTTTTTCGCTTAGACAATCCAGGGTATGTGTAATCCAGAAGGCTGGAAAAAAAAAGGGACAACTCTATGAGCAACAAGTTTTCCTTGCGTACTTTTCACTTCAGCCATCAGCAAGCAGGTAGAGACTTTTTGTTCTTCAGGTTTCAGCATGATTCCTCATACTATCAAAAAAATCTATTTTTGCTTAAAGAAAGAAAGGAAGAATATAGTTCACTAAACTTTCAAATGGTCCTGCAACAAATACATCTGTAGCCACTTTTGCATGGTCCGCCACACACGTAGGTGGAGGAGCCAGCGCAAGTACGTTACTTAAGTGCACAAGAAAGTACTTTCACATTATTCCTGAATTGCATATGTATCACTCTCCTTGGAAATATGCAAATACCATCTATTCAAATTTATCACTTTTCTGTACATAACTTTATCACAGCCCACCCATTTCTCAAGCCTTAGACAATTTGAGGTTCTGTGTAAAATTCAATATAATTCTGGTAGTTTTCCAAAGTATGTCAGACCATTATTTGTTACACGTTAAAATAATTTTGTAATGCATAAAGCCAGCACTTTGTAACCCGATTGCTAAAAAAAGATGATAGATCAATAAGAGAAGAAAAATAATACACTGTGCTGAAACTACCAAAGAAAAGTAGTGCTTGTTTCAAACTGAAAATCGGTCTTGACAGCGCTGCCTTTGGTGAAGGGAAGATGATACGACATGGAAAAAGTAGTGCAGACCACAACCATTCGAAGTGGTTGATGACACTCTTAGAACAAAATTATCAGCTACCACTGTAGACACAAAAAAAGGACTCTTTTAGGAAACATTTCCGACTGCGTGTTCATCCAAAATGCTTTGACTTCCCTACTTACAAGGTTAGACTGACCTAAAATAGTACAGCAGTCAATGGGCAACATTGCCAGTTATGTGTCAGAGATGGCTAGCAAAGGAGAAAAGATTTCTGTATGTGCTTATATTGGAGTACTCATCAAAAAATGGCTGTGAAAAAACTGACAAATCTCGGGGTGTGAAAGAACTGGTCACCAGAAGTTTTGCCAGCAAGGCTGCTGTCATTTTTTTCACACTTCCTTTCATACAGATCACAGTCTTCCTCCACCTCCTCTTCGTCAGGACAGCGACTCTTGGATGAGCTCCCAGATTTAACATCAGTGAAAGAAAAAGGAACAAATGTCTGCAGAAATCCCAAGGAATTTGACCAATCATTAAGAAAAACAAATGTTTTCTGCCTAGAGACTCAGCTTTTGCAAATGCTTGTCACCAACCAAGGAATAAATTATTATGTCTTAATCTGGTTTGGGTTGTTATTTTTTTTCATAATATCCACAAATTGACCAAACTCTCCAATTAGCAAATAAAATAAACAGACACAGAAAATTCAGACCTATATTTAAGGGAGGAAAAGTTGTACAAAAAAAAGGGATATATTGCAGTAAGGTAGAGGGAAAGGAATGAATAACATTTAACATTTCTCAGGTTCTTTTATGCAGCCTGTTTTTCTCCATTGCACATTGAATACAATGCTGACAGAAAATATTAAGACTTTTATAATATAGGTAGGTTGAAACAAAAAGGAAAGTGGGAAGGGCAGACCTGCATATGAGATGGATGAATGAAGTAGGAGAGACAATATAAATATGAGCATTTGGAGGAAAAAGGCAACTGAAGGACAAAGACCTAAAAGATCCAAAAGCAGTAACCAGTTAAGTAAAGCAGCCAACAAAGCAGAGACCACTGAAACCGATAAAAGCAGAGTCGCTGACTGATGCTAGGTTGACTAGTGCTTGATTGCTGGAGCAGAAGTTGGTTGCAGGCAACCAGGCACACCTCAGATACTTCAGGTGTGAAGGACAATATGGATTCTCCCTGAATGACCCAAAAAGCCTAAAGATGGATAAACAACTGACTGGCAAAGAAATGAATGTGGCTTTACTGAAGTCAGACAAAATCATATGAGAAATGTGGCATTAATTTTAAGCATATGGCATAAATGATAAACCACTGGAACAAACTATTGAGAGAGGAGGTGGACTCACCATCTATTGATACTTCTAAAAATAAGACTACATACCTTTCTAGAAAAAAAATATTTTATACAATCACATGTTACTGAGATCAAAACAGAAGCAGCTGCAGGAAATCTAAAGTCTATGAAAATATACATCATCAGAAGGTTTATACTAATGATCTCTCTATCTACAGATTTATGATCTGTAAAGCTTTCCCAGGAACACCTTTGGAGTGGTAAAGTGGTGTCAAATGACATGAAAAATAAAGCATTGATACCAATAAGCAGAGTGGTAAAAACCAACCTGCCCCCCTGCTCCCCTCTGGTGAGACCCCCCTGCAGGGCTGCGTCCAGCTCTGCAGCCCTCAGCACAGGAAAGACATGGACCTGTCAGAGCAGGTCCAGAGGAGGCCACAAAACTGATCCAAGGGATGTCCTCTCTTATGGGGACAGGCTGAGAGAGTTGGGGTTGTTCAGCCTGGAGAAGAGAAGGCTCCGGGGAGACCTTAGTGCAGCCTGTGAGTATTTAAAGGGGCTTATAAAAAAAGATGGGGATGAACTTTTTAGCGGGGCCTGTAGCAATAAGACAAGGGGTAATGGTATTAAACTAAAAGAGGGTAGATTTAAACTAGACAGAAGGAAGAAATTTTTCACCATGAGGGTGGTGAAACCCTGGCACAGGTTGCCCAGAGAGATGGTAGATGCCCCGTCCCTGGAAACATTCCAGGTCAGGTTGGACAGAGCTCTGAGCAACCTGATCTAGTTGAAGATGTCCCTGCTCGCTGCAGGGGGGTTTGGACTAGATGACCTTAAAAGGTCCCTTCCAACCTAAACTATTCTATGGCTATACCATAGTAGTTACATCTTCTTTATATGTCTGTGTATACATGTTAATAAAAGTTAAATCAGAAAAAAATTAAACACATATTTGAGGTTCTCTGCAAACTTAAAAAACCCTGTGCAGTGTTGTCATGATCTCTGCAGCAAAATGACTGTGATACTGTCAATTAGGAGGTGATACTCTCAATTATGAAGTGAAAGATTAAAATGAGGTAGTGTAATATATCTGAATCATAATGCCACATATTCCTGCTTGGATTAGGATTTAACTTCTGCTAGTTTACATTCTTTGCCAATTAAAATCAAATAAATATCCACAGATGGAAGCTACTTTATACTCTTGACCTATGTTACACTAGTTGAAATCAAAACTAACCCACTGCAGCTACAGAGCTGGAATCTGTTTTCCCTTTGTTACCAAATGCTACAAATTCTGTAACAGCCCATGACAGCAAACTGTCAGACTTAAAAAATAATACAGACTTTTCTCCCCAGTCACTAAATTTTATGAAAGCTGTAGTTCCAGGAAGCCAAAACTGGAGACAAAAACCAAGACAAAAACTCAAGTTATTGCCATTCTTATTTCATTCAACATTGCTCGAAGCCTCCACAGTCTCAACAGGCAGGAGTAATGTTATCAAAGGCAGGGATCTACATTAGAAACGCTTCTGTCTGAGCTTGTCACCCCACCTCCATTTAGAGACAGCAGAAAGAAATAAACATGTCTAAGACCTGATTCTTCCTGTTTTATAGTCATTGTCTAAAACAGGGCAGATGAAAGTGCGTGTTCAATTTAGAGGAAGATGAGAATAGAATTGAAATTACAGCATGGACTTCTCAGGAGACATGAATTCCTTGCCGCCTGTCTCTGGAACAGCAGAGATCTGGAATATCTGAGAAGTTTTCTAACTCCCATGTATGAACAGAGAGACACTGCATATAGCTCACCTGGATTAAAGCATTGACAAAAGATCTTTAGAGTTTCAACTCCGGTAAGTAGCTTGGGTTGCAGCCTAGATTGCCCTAGAAACTTTCAGCGGGTTGCAGCATCCTAAGTGAAGGGCCATTTCAGATACCTTGGGATATCTGAGAGATCTGCAGATGGATAGAAGGTGCAAGACAGGGCCTACACGATGCACATTAACTTCCAGCTAAAGGTCGAGGATACCCCACTGAATCCAAAATGGTTATGATCTGAATGCTAACTTCTTGTCACTACCTAATTTTCAATCATTTTGCTTTAAGCCACTCAACACTATAATTTCATTGTTAAACCCCATTGGCATCCGGTCACAAGCGGTGTTCCCCAGGGCTCGGTTCTGGGGCCGGTCTTGTTCAGTATCTTTATCGATGATCTGGATGAGGGGGTCAAGTTCTCCCTGCAGATGACACCAAGTTGGGTGGGAGTGTTGATCTGCTGGAGGGTAGGAGGGCTCTGCAGAGGGATCTGGACAGGCTGGATCGATGGGCCGAGGTCAACTGTATGAGGTTTAATAAGGCCAAGTGCCAGGTCCTGCACTTGGGTCACAACAACCCCATGCAACGCTCCAGGCTTGGGGAGGAGTGGCTGGAGAGCAGCCTGGCGGAAAGGGACCTGGGGGTGCTGGTTGGCAGCCAGCTGAACATGAGCCAGCAGTGTGCCCAGGTGGCCAAGAAGGCCAACAGCATCCTGGCCCGTATCAGCACTAGGGTGGCCAGCAGGAGTAGGGAAGTGATCGTGCCCCTGTACTCGGCACTGGTGAGGCCACACCTTGAATCCTGTGTTCAGTTTTGGGCCCCTCCCTACAAGAAGGACATTGAGGTGCTGGAGCGTGTCCAGAGAAGGGCAACGATTCACTGTCGTGCTCTATCTTTACTTGCATAGTTACTTCCATAAACTCTACCCAATTTCACAAAATTTTTTAAATTGAATTAGATTATTTTAATCTGTAGGGAGTCCCATATGCTTCAAGGGATATAGAAAAACTTTTCAAGGTACATCATTATACTACTAAGCCATACTTCACATATTTCTCATATGTAAAACCCCTTTGTTTTCTTATGTAGAAATTTTGACTTAGACAGAACTGCCTCATTTAACTTGGTCTAATATGTAAAGCAGTATTTCACATTATACTAGTCTTTTATTCTTTTATCATAAAATCTTAACATTTACAAATTTATTATATAGAAGATTTATTTTATATGAAATTTAATTAATAGAAACAATTCACAGTCATTTGAAATGCACTCCACGTTGATTGAAATAATTAGTGTAGGGCTACTCAATATTTACTTAAGATATTAATCTAGAGGGATTTGATAAAATTAATTAGCAGGAACTAATTATAGTTAGGATATGAGTTAGGGTTTAATAAATATAATTACAGAGTACAAATGATGGATTCTTAATTAATAGATGCTGGTTGCCAAACATTGAAGAGACATTATCGTATTTCTGTGCAGGACATTCAGCACACCTCCAGTACCAGCAGAAATAGTGACATTTAAAGTGCTTGTGGAAGGGGGGTTGAGAGGGAGTTAAAACCAAATAAACTAATTTGTTTCAATTTTGCAGTGAAAGTATCAGGTCAATCAGGGAAAGCTACCTTCTAAAAAGGATACATTCCTCCTTGCAGTATATTGGCATATGGCACAGTGGCTACAGGACAGAATTTTAAACGTATTTAGGCATTTAATAATGACGATAGGCTCCTGATGGGATTTTGGTATTACTTAGCTGTTTCTGAATATTCAGCTTGGCACCTGTTCTCTTCTTCTGTACACCTAGCTCTCTCCAAATATATAGCCTTCACTTTGTCTCTGCCTTGCTATCCGACCTAAAAATGGGGATAATAAAATTTTCCTACCTTAGAAAAGGTATTGTGGCTATAATTTCTTCAAAGACTGTAAAGTAATCAACTAGTAGAGTATTAGAGGCTGTATAAATATTATGATAAACTGATTGAAAAATTGCTCTCTCTTTTGAGGCAGAAAGCTGACCATGTTTTAAATTAACTTTCTGCATTTAGATTCTCCATCCAGTTAGGGTTCATTGCACCCTAGGGCTTCTTAACATATGTCGACATAGCAATCCAGAAATGCAATTGCTGTATCATAGACTGGTATTTGACCTGTGTGCTAACACACCACAGGAAGGGTGGAAGTGAGAAGACATATATTCTATTGTTCCAAAATGTGAAGGGTAGGTTCATAAAAATTGCGATTACTGACCAACTAGTGAGGGAAGTATTGATTATTATTTGGATGAGAAGAAAAATGGTCTATGTCATCTTTTATTTTCCCTTAGCCAGTCCTAAGAAATTAATTAAAGAATACTTGTCGGTTTTGTCTGAATCACAAATAATCTTAACTTGTGAGAAATCAAATTTCACACTTACCCAGAAAACCATGAAATTATGAAAAGACAAAAAAAGACATATTTATAGTATCAACAGCCTTGCTGTCAAGACAGAAATTTCTGTGTATTGCTTTTTTAAGAATTCAGGGGTAAACTGAGGTAAATCTGGGCTGTTTTCCCCTGGCACATTTCCTCCATTCATCTCACTTGGTAATTATACAATTAACTTTCAAACAAGTAGACTGGACTAGGTGCTCTCAAAATGTCCCTTCCAACCTAAACGATGCTGCAATTTTGTGAGCAACCATCACCCAGAATCAAAAAGCACAGCTGCATCTCTTTCTAGGACAGGAAGAATATTAGATTTAAGGCAACATTCATTTTTCCCCACAGTTTGTCCCTTTCAGAACACAACTAAGTGACATAAGTGCAAGAGATGCTAGCTACTTTCTGCTCCCATGTATTATGTATTTTGGTGTTAATCGAGAAAGCCTTATAATTTAAAAAAAATAGGTAAATTCTTATCCTCTAACTAGGGTCTCGTTTTCTCATAGAAATGTTTGGTTAGAACAGGCCTCAAATACCATATTTTTTCCAATGTAGAAAAATTTCTAGCAGTTTGGCATTATTTTGCTGCCATCAGCTGAATATCCAGCTGGTGCAGAAATGCAAAGGCACACCTTCTTCACAGCATCTCATTGAACCAGGAGATTATCTGTTTGCCAAGTATCCCATAGTGAGAGTCGGTCGAGAAAAGCATGAGATCAAGCCAAAAAAGGGAAGGTATTGAACCATAATATCACCCAAGACATTGCTCACCAGCCAAGCCACCTCATACCTGCTGTTTGAGACTTATTCAGGTATGAATCTACTAGCTAGATTTAATTTTCTTCTCCACTCTTTCAAGTATCATTCTAAAACCTAACACTCTAAAATTCACTCATTCCAAAAAAATCATCTTTTCCCCCGAACTCCAATAACTCCAATAACAAAAAACCCCCTCAACATTTTATACCTGCCATATGCATTAAATAGTACTAAGTCTATCAATTTTATTAGAAATGCTTTAATTCTATTACATTATTTTATATGTAATTCATAATAGCAATAAGGATGTAAAATAACATCTTTCCATTTATCAGTGTCTTAATGAAATATTACTGGGCTCCTGCCAGAGCCAATGACAAAATTCCCCAAAGTGCTCCAAAGGCCAGATTGCAGCAGACATTGATGAGCAAAAGAAAAAGAGGTAATGACCAAAGATACTTTCCTCTTTCCAGACCACATCTGACTCAAATTGAGAAATGACATGATCTCTAATCCCCTGTGACCTTCCCAGAGAAGTATGTGTAGGCTGAGGGTAGGAAGCCACTCATCCAGCAACAACAATGGGAAATCTGGCAATCAGCAGTGCCTTGGCCACTGTGTCCCAATTTAAACATCAGAAATTGCCTCTTTCAGAGATACAGTATAGACTGCAACACATAAGCCAGTAAAAGTTACCTTTAGGCATAAAGTTTCACCCTTTAATAGGTAGACGGTCATCTCGTCTGAGAGGCTGCAATTCGTAGCTGCACAGTGTCTAGCTTTCTAAGAGCACAGGAATACAAAGGGGTGTATTTGTTATTGACAGAGATGGGAACAGATGAGGAGAAAGGTTAATGAGCAAACAGAAAGGAGCAAGTTGTTAGCAGGACGTAGTCCAGGTTTATAGACTGATTGCCCCATTTTTCTCTTAATAAAAATAATAATTTAAAAGTATGTGAGATGCACGCATACACAAAGGAGAGGAAATAAAACACACAGCATTTAAAATGGATACAGAGCAGAGCATATCATTTATTTACAACTTTTTTTTTTTTTTTGGTCCCCTTAAATGAACTGTCACAGTGGGAATGGAGAGCGAGCGATCCTTCATATGTTTGTACCAAAAGGAATTCTAAATATGTAAAGACAGGCTGGGAGTAGCTGCCAAACTATGACTGTAAACTGCATCTTTTCCTTTGCATGCTTTTTCTTCTACAGCTTACCTGGAAGGAGACAGTAATAGACTCTTGTGCAATTTCTACCTCGCTCCTTCACGCTAAGCAGTTCTGACAGACACATCACTGCAGGTTTGACTCTTTATTCAACAGTAGCACACACCTTAAAGCAGACCTCTCAAGTCTGAAGAGTGAAAGAGCTTCCTCCACCCACTCGTCTACTTTGTCCTGTGGTTATTACACTATCATCTAAAGCTTTTCAGAATTATCTCTCTCCATCTCTTCCTTACAAAGTGATCTCACACAAAAATGTATAGCAAAAAGATACTGGCACTGTGGGGCAAACTTGTCAAACACGGTTCCTCTTTGTGGGTGAAATCTTGGCAACGTGCATATAGTGCTCCTCTCTGTAGAAAATATGCATCCACTTCTGCAAAATTCACAGTGCATTCAAGCCAAATACTGAAATACTCAGCTGAAAACAAGGTCAGACAGAAATCCAGGCAAGGAAAAACATGAGTGAACCAATGATTAAAAGAAGGGTCCTAGGGTCAAGACTTCCCATTCTGTCTTTTTGGCTCACCTACAAACTTATTTATAATGACTAGATAATTAATTAACTACCCCTTCCTCCTTATTCTGTACAAATGAATTTTTGTGTTATTATATTCAGTTGCAATATTTCCAGAAAAACAGTTTGAACAGTTTGTGTTCAAACTCAACAGATGCAATTCCAACTGGAACCAGTTAGACCCACTGTTTCTGAAAGGATTCATCCCACAGTGCGATAGTGCTTCCACAGACTCCAGTTAGGCATCTCGCGTGAAGCGGTGCAGTCTCAGTTCCACAGTAGACACGAGGTCCTGCTCAGACAAAGCAATGGCTGTTTATCACAGCCTCCCTTCTACTAGGAGCTGGCCTGTTTGGGAAGGGATCAGCAAGGATCTGAGAACTCCTGGAAGTAGGAGATCCAGGTCATCAGTGCAAGGGTTTCAGGAAGACCCCCTCAGCTACCTTTTCAGAAAAATCACTGGGGTTGCAATTGGTTAAAGGTGATTTAAACTGATGTTAATGCTGTTTGCTTTCTTACTTACAAAAGGCGCATTTTGCAACATTATATGCCATGAGTTTGTTGGTTTTTTCGTGAGCTAGTTAAAAAAATAATGAATGCACAGAAGTTTCTGAAAGGCGTGGCTGCTTTATCTAATTTCCTGATCATACCTCCATTTCTATTAACACTCTTGACCTGTGCTTCTAAGCCCAGGAGAGAGTTTGCAGCGTTATTTCCCAAAGTCCTCTCCATATGTTTTCCATCACAAACCCAAACTGATCAGCAGTTGCCAGAAATACTATGTCCACTGTTGATGAAGACTTCACATCCTCCTGTCTATACCACTGTCACTTCTTTACAAGTGCACTGCTAAACTGGCCGTATCCACGTTGAGATTAAGAGCTTAACAGGAATGGACATTTCATCTAAAAATAAGAATGGTCAGAGTTACAGTCAATAGTCTGTCCCACAATTGGCAGTACAGTGTGGACTAGGATACTTAGGGTGTGCCAGTCCTTACAGCCAAGAAAATGATGTGACAA
>NW_010550374.1:14681-19767 GCF_000687285.1 Phaethon lepturus | reverse complement strand
CTTTCCCTGTTCTTAATGACTGGCTACCTGGTTCTGCCTAGACTGATTAAAGGTGGTTCTTTATGTCAACCTGGAGCAAATCTTGAATCCTTCTACATGGAAGGGCAGAAAAATATATAATAATTTCTCTCCTACTCTAACTAAGAATTTTCTTGTAAGTTATTAAAACCATAAATGCAAGTTTTGGTAGTAGTTTAAATCCTAATTCATATGTTCACAGTCTTTGACTACCATGAGGTAAGTAGAAATGTGTCCTGAGGAAAACTGGCTTCTATCTGTCTTTTGTTTGGATCCTGGCTTCTTGGTGGCACTGGATATTGTCAGAGACAGACTTTGCTGAATGACCCACCTCTGTGAAGACATTTTTATGTTTTTATTTCATCATTCAACAGGTAGATTTGTTCCTACTGGAAGTATAAGGGTTACTTTGAAATACTGTAATGATCCAATATCAAAAGGAAGATTATTATAAGGACTCCCCTTATTCATCTGAATGTGTAACTCAACACATCACTCCACAACACAGGATCAATCCTAGAGGCATCTAGGACCACTTCTGTTGCCTTTTAGTTTTTGTTAAGGAAGCATTTTCATTTTAAAGAGGTTATGAAGAATTAGACCTTTATAAGGCAAGTAGGCTTTGAGGTAAACATTTTCCACTTTTTTATTTTGACTGAAAATTCATTTTTCAGACTAAAATAAAGGAAAAAAAATCCATTTGACTGGTGTGAGAGCCACAAACCCCCTGGCTTTTTGCACATTGACACATTCTCTTCTGCTTTTCACATAACTAAACTTGCATCCTTTCTAAAACTACTGTTCTTAATGCTTGACTTCTTATCTTGAGGATAACAGGACATTGCCATTTATGAAGATATCTTTCCCCCCCCCCTCTGTTCAGTAATAAGGCGGACTAGAAAATGGAACTCATCTCCCTAGCCAGTAACTGTCCCTTCCCTTAGGAAAAATTCTCTGGGCTTAAATGCATCCAACAACTTTGGAATGGATTTCTCAGCCTCTGTTTAGCAATTCTCTGAAAAGTAAGTACTTTTTACATTGGCAATGGAAAGAAAAAAGTTCTATTTGTTAATTCTTCAGATTCTGGTCTTAAAGTCCCAGTATATATAAAAATATACTGTTTATATTCACATGAAGTTCCATGGCTTCATAGGGAAAGTCTTTGTTAGAGTCTCTACGATTGTCAGTTGGGAAACAAAATGTATGACATGTGCTATGATTAAGTATAGAAATTCCTCAGCTGGACCACTGAAGTCTGCCACAGTGACTTCAGCTGGAATGAATACTCATTTGTATTCCCCAGGATAGAGCTGGGCAACCAGAGGTGTCACGAGATCCTTCAATTTTAATGTAATATTCATACCAATTGTCTTTTTTTTTGACCTAAATCCTCCATTTCTATAGAAACCAACAATGTAGAATCTCAGATTTCTTTCTGTTTTGTGTATCTGGGTGTTTCCATTTCAATTCTCTGGTTGCAGAGAAGCTTGCAAATGTGGCACAAGTGTGCAGTGCAGATGCTGGACAAGAAGATAAGTAATAAGATGCTTGATTCTATAACATGATTCTAGGGTTCCTGATTCTCATTTCCTGAATGCTGAGGTTGCCACTATTTCACTTATATTTGAATACTGGGCTTGTGGTAAACACAGTGCTTTAGGTGGTCTTCTGCTAAAGGGTAATATGTAAATTATTATGGTCTTGACCACATACTGAAGGCATTTATTTCTGCTAAAGGGTAATATGTAAATTATTATGAAGGCATAATACTTAAAGGCTGAAGGCATTTACTTAAAAGGCTTCTGAGTCTAGTGTTTGGGGAGAATGTAAAAGTATGACAATCGTTGCTTGCCCTGTCAGTTATAACCCCAAGGCAAACATAATACATGAAAAACAAAACAGTTAAATGGAGCAGCATCACAACATATGCACCAAGTTCTTCTTAGTCTTCATTTTCCAGTTATCTTCATTATCACTCTCCTACTATGACAGAACTGCAGACACTCAAAGAACTGAGAAAATGAAATCTCAGATTTCATTCAGCACCCAAGAAGGACTGGTATATCTTTCATTTCACATTAAGGAATTCTACTGAATTATGAGCAGCAATACCAGCACATAGGAAATAAAATATATGGTAAGATTCTCTTTCTCATACTAAATTCAGGTGTCCACCTGTAGACAACAGGCTTGGTTCTATTGCCTCAACATAGGCATGCACTGTCTTTTTCAAACCACCTAGTATATTCAAGACACCTACAAATGGGCTTGTTGATCTGACAGAGGAGATGTACATCCTTTTAAGCAGCAGTCAGATGCCAGGGGATATAGTAGTGCAGCTCAAATGGTATCAGACACCTATGTTTAGGAAACTGAATCATGATCATTATATAAGCTCCCATTATCACTAATGGAGATGTAATCAAAGCAATCTATAAAGACCAGAGAATTGGAGAGACTCTATGATCTGAATTGAGTAGGTCTTCATTGATTGTAACAGGATCAAAGACACCTAGTGTAACAGTAGGCATCTATATGCCAGATAACTAAATTCAGATTTCTTAATCTTAAACTGAACCAAGCACCCTAACATCTTCATTTAGAGGTTAGGAGTAAAAATAAATGTTTCTTGAAAGTTAGAAGCAATTTCAAATTATGTAATAGATGAGAAAATGTCACTGTGCAGTGAGAATGTGATTAGATTTTTAGTAGAATTTAATGAAAGTAGGGAAGAACATAAGAATAGTCTCACTTGATCAAGTCCAAGGTCCATACAGCCCAATATCCCATCTCCCATAAGCAGATGCCAAGGGAAATGTAAGAACAGGGTAAATCCATTTTTACCAGGATGCTCAGTATTGCTGTGGTCACAGCTTCATTCTAAATGTGCTTGGTTATTAGCAATATAAATACAAGCCATAGGTACACACTTCTCAAACAGATTTTGAAGATCTCAGATTTTAAGAAGAGTCCTACCTCCCATTTGACTGTCATTAGAGAGCTTCAAAATTATGTACGTTTTTACAGGACCTGATAACTTTTAACTTACTGCCTAGTCAATTTGTGTAAAAAGAACATATTATGATTCACCAAAGTATTTATTACAAAACCCATCCCCAAATATCTGTGACATGATTAGCAAAAAATAATTGTGGTTACAGAAGGAACCTGCCAGTGTCTTCCCAGAATCGTGCTAACCTGCAAAACTAATCTTCCATTTTAAAATGTGTTCTTACCTCCCTTATGTCCTCCTTTCTTTATGTTGAAAACTTTCAGAAAACAGTCTTGTCACATATTGACAGTGCCGAGACGGGAAGCTGACCTATTCAACTCAATGAGCTGAGGACTTCAGACAGTAACTGCACTCATTGAAGCCTGATCAGTTTATGGGAGGGATTGTATGTCTGTGCCAGTGTCAGCAGGGGGCTGGAATGGATGATCAAAAAAGACACATCTTCCTGTTGTGTGTTATTATTTCAGTGAAACATGTTTAAACACAGAGACTTTTCTACACTTTCCTCCTGTTTATTTGGTTGTATTTTTTTTAATTGTCCCTTTTTGAACAGAAAAGTACAGAGGAAACTGTTTATTTGGTTGTATTTTTTTTAATTGTCCTTTTTTGAACAGAAAAGTACAGAGGAAGTAAAATGTTCTGCTTCACAGAATAACAGAATCACTGAATCATTAAGGTTCGAAAAGACCTCTAAGATCATCAAGTCCAGTCATCAGCCCAACACCACCATGTCCACTAAACCATGTCCCAAAGCATCACGTCCACATGTTTTTTGAACACTTCCAGAGATGGCGACTCCACCACCTCCCTGGGCAGCCTGTTCCAATGCCTGACCACCTTCTCGGTGAAGAAATTTTTCCTAATATCTAATCTAAACCTCGTCCCTGCTTTGCTCTGACTCTTGCACTGTGGCTTGGAAATGTTTGGAGAAATGCAGGTTGCACAAACCAAAACATGTCAGAGACTACTATAACCTTTTAATAGTACAGAAAATCAAATTCCAAGGCTCGATCCTTGGACACAATACTGATACTGCCTATATGTATAGGCTATACAATCCACACAGACAATGCAAATGATAGAGGTACACCCAAGTATGTCCTAGTCAACCGAGAAGCCTACCAAATAGCAGCACAGTCTTAACTGCCATGTAACACAAGACCAGCTATGATCTTCTGTATGGATCCTGGCTTCTTGTTACCATGTTTTTTTCCTTTCAAGCCTGAACAACAGTTGTTGCAATCATCTCTATGTGAGTGGCATTTATGACACTACCATGTGGATGGAGGCATGAACACACATCATTTTTCTTCTTATTTATATTCTTGTCTCTTTCTGTTATAAAATGAATACCAATGAAACAGCAACTGGGAAACGTTAATGTGGACACTGAAATATTAACTTCTCTGAGATGTTTTTGTGATTTTAATTGTAAAGTCTTAAATAACTTTGACAAAGCTTTATTCTATATTGATTCTATTGCTATACTAAACTCTTCATTATGTGGATTTGTGAATACTTACAAGAATCAATCATAATTATGCATGGCTCAATACAGTTTAAATCAAAACAATGCATCGATTCATGCTATAAAGTGCATTACATCTAGCCATCTCTGTGAGGAATTCAACCAAAAATTAGATCTGTATATTAGCATTTTATTTATTTCACGCAGAATCACAGAATCACAGAATCACTAGGTTGGAAAGGACCTTCAAGATCATCAAGTCCAACCATTAATCCAGCACCACCATATTAACCAATGGTAAGCAAACCTCCAGAGGTCCTCTTCACAGAGGTTCACATCAGCATAAGACAAACTGATTTCAGGCTTATATCCCCAAAACTCCAATGAATCATAATCAAAACCACAAGGCCAGATTGCCTTTTCACTAAAAAGTAAAAAAAAGTTAGTACATTTTATTCTACAAAACCATTTTCCTGACAGTACTTAAGCCTTTCAGTACTTCAAGGGGGCTTATAAGAAAGATGAGGACAGACATTTTAGCAGGCCCTGTAGAGATAGGACAAGGGGTAACGGTCTTAAAATGAAAG
>NW_010550374.1:512-14559 GCF_000687285.1 Phaethon lepturus | reverse complement strand
AGACTTAGACTAGATCTAAGGAAGAAATTTTTCACAATGGGGGTGGTGAAACACAGGCACAGATTTCCCTGAGAGGTGGCAGATGCCCCACCCTTGGCAACATTCCAGGTCAGGTTGGACGGGGCTCTGAGCAACCTGATCTAGTTGAAGATGTCCCTGCTCATTGCAGGGGTTGGACTAGATGACCTTTAAAGGTCCCTTCCATCCTAAATTATTCTATGATTTTATTATTCTACGAAAGTCTTAATTTTAGTTCCATATAAATGGAATAAAAATCATACAAATTTTGTAAATGGAATGGAATGATTCAACTTTATTTGAACCGCTAATATGTGGTTTTGAAATAAGGTGAACAAACTACTATCAATGGTGACATGGGTGATTTAAATAACATCGGTTTTTTTTTTTTTTAACCAGTCTTGGAGATAATGCTTAGCAAATTGTGAACCAAAGAAGTGTATTGAAAAACTAAGGTTAAGCTTCAAATTTATCTAAAATATATTACCAATAGTAAAAATGATACCGGGATCGGGTAACTTTGGTGCAGTTCTTATTAAAGTATGTTTTCTTAGAGAAGCTTCTATGGTTCCTAGTCCTAAGTCCTAACACAGCAAAAAGTGGAGGAGGTAGGCAAGCTGGAGTAGCTGTGATTGGCTGCTGAGTTAACCATGTGCCTGATATTACACTATTACAACACCAAAAGAAAAAAGAAATCAGTGTTGCAGATAAGCTAGGGAAGAAAATGGGGAAAGATTAAGCTCTTCAATTTTATTTCATCCTGGAGATGGACCCAGGTGCAGAGCCTACTGACTCTTCGCCAATAATTGAACAATTCAAAAACACACATTATGTGCAATTCTGCCTAGTTCCTGTATCCATCAGAGAGAATCACGTATGCTTAGAGGGATGTTTATCCCATTCGAGTGAGCTATTAATTTCTCCCATACTGTTGCATAGACTATTTATATTGAGTCACTCCTCCTTCGTCTTTCACAACAGTTCTTTACATTTTTCAAAATCTTGGTTTCAGGTAGTTCTGAGTTTTCTGTAATGACTTAGTAAAGCCAGTTTGTAATCCCAGGTATAAGAAAGGTATCAGTACAATTGTCTTCCATGTTCATTCAAGGTGTTGGTGTTCCTGATTCGATGCCACACAGTGGGTTAAAATCATTTCTTTCACACTGGCCTTCGAATCATGCAAAACACGTTACCCTTGGGACAAACACCTGTCCTAAGTGTCAAAGAGCAGAATATTATAAATGCTCCTTTTTCTAACAAGAAGATGAGATGCTTAGGAAAAGTGGTAGGCCATGTGAAAACTTCTTTCTTTTTTCTCTCTTCCTCTTCATTCGTCCCTACTTAATAGACGATGGAATAAAGCAGCATTTTTCTTTTTTCCTCATGAACAGCAGCTGCCTCTCTGCTATGGAGTTCATAGTCCTGCACTCCTGGACAAGGACAGAAACACAGGATGAAATGTGTTTTCCCACAAAGCCCCTTTCTCTGCCACAAGAGTCCTCAACTGCTACCCAAGGAGATAATTTTAAGAAGGGAAGTAAGTTTAATTTATTAAACTGAGGTTTTTCTCTCCTCATTTCTCTGGTGAGATGTTCAATTCACTCCAGTTTGTTGTCAGATTTGTGACATAGAGACCTGTCTCTGAGCAATGAGTCTAAAGCCAATATCTCATTTCACATAAGCCACTAAGCAGTCATCACATGGTAATGCTTTCCAGTCACTACGAGTGCAATGGCTGTAAGCTTTCATCTATAAATTCTTTTTTAGTTGCTCATTTCTGTCAAGCTGGTCTAATCTACTTACACCTGGCACATTAATTCTTATCTTTTCCCTGCAACATTGTAATTATATGTTATTTCCAGCAATAATTAATTCTCTCTCAAGCGGGCTTTTTATAGCTTATAAGTCAAAGTGGGCTGCACCATACTAAATAATTAATTCAGACTGTGTTTTATGTCATGACATACACACAGCCCCCGGGTGTAATTGTTACAGAATTCTTTTGAGAAGAAAGTCCTTGGCTCCCAGGGGTTGTACAGACCAGAAAACACCAATTATAATGGTTATTTCTCTCAGACCAACAGTAGGTGTGTTCAGTTCTTTCTATCAACAATCTCTTCAACGTAGCTATTTCCAGAAGGTCTTGCTACAGTATTAACCTACAAGAACATGCAGCTGCAGACCATATGAATGACTCCAAACAGTATGTCAGTCCATTCAAAGAAGCCTGCAACAGTTCACATACGTGCCTACAATTGCCTACATTTCTTTGCTTTCTTAATTGTACACGAGACATTCACATGACAAAAAAATGTCATACGAAATTCTAGCTATGACGTATTGACAAGTTGTGTCCATAGAAAATTCAATCATTAAGCAAAAGTCAATAGCTGGATATGATACCTTACCTAGGAAGTGCAATCTCAAATACCTCACTGCCCCAGAAACACAGCAAAGAAAAAATGAAAAAAAGAAAAATAAAAAAGAATACTTACTTTAAAACTATCCAGGAAGACAGATTAGGTAACAGAAGTCTGGAAGTTGCAATATGCCTAAAAGGATTTACTGGAATCCAATGAGATAATGTTTGAAAGACGACAGAACTCTATTAACAGGAAAAGTATAATTACCAATCATGAGCTGTAAAGAATGCAAATATATTAAATACAGAATTATAGCACATACCTCCTTATCAGGGGAAGGATAGAAACCGTACAAGGAAGAGAAAGATCAGAGATTAAAGCTGTATAGAAAACATGAATAGTAGCAATTTAAATTGCTTGTGTATAATGAAGCATCAAAAAAGAACATGTTTAAGGAATGTTATTTCCAGATATCTTAAAGCAACAGCTCCAAAATTTGCTTTGCTTTTGTCTTCTCTGAGCTGCTGGTGTGAGCAGTGGCAGTAGTAATACCAGGTCCTAGTTGCCCTTTTGACCGTGCAAGGTCTTTCAGCTATTTCGGGAGTGGTGTCATTCCACCTGCGGTATGTTTACCAGTAACACCCACATGTACCATTGTCAGAGGATCATTCAAGGAGTCAGGCTAAGTGAAGTACTGTCAATTTGATCCTTTGGGATCAAGTCTGTCCCCATCTTTCTTATAAGCCCCATTTCAGCCTTTGAGTACTTCAAGGGGGCCTATAAGAAAGATGGGGACAGACTATTTAGCAGGATCTGTACATATAGGACAAGGGGTAACAGTTTTAAACTGAAAGAGGGTAGATTTAAACTAGATAAGAAAGAAGAAATTTTTCACAATAAGAGTGGTGACACACTGATCCAGGTTGCCCAGAAAGGTGGTAGACGCCCCATCGCTAGAAACATTCCAGGTCAAGTTGGACAGGGCTCTGAGCAACCTGATCTAGTTGAAGATGTCCCTGCTCATTGCAGGGGAGTTGGACTAGATGGCCTTTGATGGTCCCTTCCAACCCAAACTATTCTATGATTCTATGTGGTCAGCAAGGAAGAGTAACCCAGAGCAAAATACTTTTCAATTTTTCTGATAGGAAAAAATCCAGACTACCATAAGCCATTATATAAATAGCAAAAGGTTCAAAATCATCTATATCCTATTGAAAGACCTAAATAGCTCAGGCAAACCAGTCTTAAATTGAACTGACCTTGCTACTCTTTTCTTTTAGGTATAATTGTCCCGTTGATCTGTTTTATTTTCTGATTCTAATTCTACTGGATTGGACAGCTCAAAAGGAACCTGTGATAGAGACAGATCTATAAGTCTAGGTCTTCTCTGAGGGGTAATTTCGTGGCATAACGTCATCTTTTCTTTTTTAAGAAAAAATACTGTTATGAAGCTGTATTAATAATAGGCATATGTGATTCACACAAAGACAATCAATGAAAATATAGTAAGGTCCTTTATTCAACAGCTGGTACAACTAGCTCTGTATGTGTTACATATCTTCTAAGTGTCTGAAGATTCAAATTAAGGGTTTTCTTTGCATCTCTTTTGAAGATGGAAGAGGTTGATGTAAATGCCATCACTAATCTGTGTTCTTTAGATAACGACTGTGAGGCATAGCTGGTGGTCGAAACCTGAACATCATACTTGAGAAGGTGCTGGTCTTTACAGTGCTTTCCCTTTATTTCAAAGGGGAGGCAGAGAGGGAGCTCTATCTTCTGTCACACTCCAGGACTACTAGACCACTGGACCACAGCACATCAGCTGCTGTCACCACAGGTTAATACAGAATGGAACGGAAGATAAGGGTATTTCAGACTGCTTGAAAGTACCAGCAACGAATTTGAATCTCATCAAAGGAGGAAGGTGCCAGCCAATGGAAGACAACTGCATGGAGCCAAGGATGCATTCTTCTGCAATGAGACAGGGCAGAAATGCTCCACAAATGCAATCAATCATAATGGTAGGTTACCTGTACACACCCTCCCAAGGAAAATGCCTTGAGTTCTCAACCTTCATAAGGAAGTGTCATGTCCTGAAGCTATCAAGTCAAGATATTCCTTCACTAGTTGTACTTACATGATAAAGTTCCAGCTGTCAGACATCTCTGAGCACCACAAGCAGGTTAACAGACTGATAATAACCTTCAGCAATATGGCTGCAAGGAGGCCCAGAGCAGTCCTGCAGCCCCTCAGTATGAAAAGCGCTGGCAATATTTCTTTTACTTTAAAGCTGCTGTAGATGGGTGAGGGCTAACAGTGTGAAAAAATCAATCATTTCTGTAGCATACTGGTAATGAAAACTGCACGACACATTTTTTTCTGCTGTGGCTTTCACACAGAGCTTGAAAGATAGCAAGAGTTTTGCATTTCTGTGATCTCAGGTAAATTACTGGATGTTTTGGTCCTCCCTGTGTTGGATTATTTTTTTCCCAGATGAGTTAAAATGTAAAGGGTTATGTTTGGTCAAGAAGGAGGAAAGCCTTTTGGACATAAAGAAAAACACACATGCATTTTACCTTCTAACTGATAGCATTCTTAAGAACTGGCAAAAAGCCAAAACTATGTCAACTTCTTGTCTAAATATGAAAATTTCCTGACAGCTCCATTATGCATAATTTTTTTAATCCCGTGAGGGTTCTAGTGCCTATAAAGAACACACTTGCTGTCTCCTTTCCCTCACAGGAGGAAGATAAGTGCAGTTGCATAAAAAGATTGAATAGGAGCAAGCTTAAATTCCTTGCATTTGCAAAATGTCTCACAAGGTCATTTGTGTTGTTATAGTTGTTTGTTCATTGTGCTATTTACACCACAGCATCTGGACACATTACAAGCATTAAAATAAAATATCTGTCCATAAGGTAGCTATAATTGTCATCTTCCTATTAACCACATCTATTTATCATACAGGAAGAAGAAAGCGGCAGCATTTTAGCTTGGCCCTGATAATCAGAGGGGACAACATGAGACTCATCTCACGTTCTGAAGAGCAATAAACCTCAGCCATAACCACTACCAAGAAACTAAGTCCTGGAAATGCCATGCATTCAGTCAAAAATTTAAAGCTGAGGATTCCAACAATTACCAAAATACCTTTTATGAACTTGATTATGATGATGACTACAGATAGTCCTTTGGGGCAGTGTGCTGTTTTTGGATGGGATAGAGTTAACTTTTTTAATAGAAACATAGAATCTTTGGGTTGGAAAGGACCTTTTAAGGTCATCTAGTCCAAACCCCCCTGCAATGAGCATAGGCATCTGCACCTAGATCAAGTTGCTCAGAGCCCCGTCCAAGCTGACCTTGAAAGTTTCCAGGGATGGGGCACGTACCGCTGCTCTGGGCAACCTGGGCCAGGGTTTCACCACCTCATGGTGAAAAATTTCTTCCTTCTATCTAGTTTAAATCTAGTTTAAAACTCTTTCAGTTTAAAACCATTACCCCTTGTCCTATATCTACAGACCCTGCTAAATAGTCTGTCCCCATCTTTCTTGTAAGCCCCCTTCAAGTCCTAGCAGGCTGCAATAAGGTGTCCACAGAGCCTTCTCTTCTCCAGGCTGAACAACTCCAACCCTCTCAGCCTGTCCTCACAGGAGAGATGTTCCATCCCTCAGATCATTTTTATGGCCCTCCTCTGGAACCTCTCCAACAGGTCCATGTCTTTCCTGTGCTGAGGCTTCCAGGTTTCCAACTCTTCCTGTTTGTTTACCATGCTGCATGCATTGGTGTAGAGGCATTTCAGCTGGGCTGTCGGCTGTATCACCCTCTTAGAGGAATACCCTTTAGTTCCTTTGACATCTTTGTCAGGTGTAGCAGGCTGAGGGGCCTTGCTAACACCCCGTCCTTCTGTCCTTGGTGTGTTATCCCACAGCTTGTCATGTATAAGCGTGGTATTATCCCCCTCCCACTTTGAGTCTTGTTTAAAATCCTTTGCTTTGGAAGCAAAGACCTACTTCCCACTTTGAGAAAGACTAGTAGTGGTAATAGTCCGAGGCAACACCTCCAGTGTATCTGGACCATCATCCATATGATCCATGGACTGTCTTTCCACATCTTGAACCTACTACCTGTTGTACAGAGGCACCTGTGGAGGTGAGGTGGGCAAGAAGGAGGTTTGTCTGTCATCCTGAGCATGGATTTGCCTCCATTTGCTCCTTTCTTTAAGCTACCTCTTTCCACCTCATAGTAGTTAGTATATTGTGTTGATAATACAGTGATGTTCTCATTATTGTTGAGCAGTGCTTACACAGAGTCAAGACCTCTTCTGCTTCTCACCCCATCCCACCACCAACTAAGCTGGGGGTGCACAAAAAGTTGGGAGGGGACACAGCTGGGACAGCTCACCCAACTGACCAAAGGGATATTCCATACCATATGACATCATGTTCAGCATACAAAACTTGGGCGAAGAAGAAGGAAGTGGGGGCTGTTCAGTGTTATGGTATTTGTCCTCCCAAGTAACCATTACACGTGATGCAGCCCTGCTTTCCTGGAGATGGCTGAACCCCTGCCTGCCTGTGGGGAGTGGGGAATGGAGATTCCTTGTTTTGCTTGGCTTGGTCATGCAGCTTTTGCTTTACCTTTTAAACTGCCTTTATCTCAGCCCACGAGTTTTCTCACTTTTACCCTTCAGATACACCCCTTTGTCGTGGGGGGAGTGAGCAAGCGGCTGCGTGGTGCTTAGTTGCTGGCTTGGTTTAAACCATGACACACAGGAGTATATCTCATGAGTTTAGCAGAGGAGGAATGGGCTTAGTATATACTGCTCACACTGACATTAAGGAAACTTGGGGGTCCTGGACACCACTAATGAAAATTTACAGGGAATTTTTATGAATTATTAGATACTCAGGTTGTCTTAAAAATTCCTAGGCAGGTCCATGAAAGTAAGCAAATGGCAGATAACGCATTGGAGCTAAACATATAATTATCACAGAATCACAGAATCACAGAATCACTAGGTTGGAAAGGACCTTCAAGATCATCAAGTCCAACCATTAATCCAGCGCCACCATGTCCCCTAAACCATGTCCCAAAATGCCACGTCCACACATTTTTGAACACTTCCAGAGACGGCAACTCCACCACCTCCCTGGGCAGCCTCTTCCAATGCCTGCCCACCCTCTCAGTGAAGAAATTTTTCCTAATATCCAATCTTAACCTCCCCTGGTGCAACTTGAGATCTATTGCTGATTACTTGGGAGAAAAGACCAACACCCTCGTCGCCACAACCCCCTTTCAGGTAGTTGTAGAGAGCCATAAGGTCTCCCCTCAGCCTCCTCTTCTCCAGACTAAAAAACCCCAGTTCCCTCAGCCGCTCCTCATAAGACTTGTGCTCCAGACCCCTCACCAGCTTCGTTGCCCTTCTCTGCACACGCTCCCGCAACTCAGCGTCCTTCTTGTAGGGAGGGGCCCAAAACTGACCACAGGATTCAAGGTGCAGCCTCACCAGTGCCGAGTACAGGGGCACGATCACTTCCCTACTCCTGCTGGCCACACTAGTGCTGATCCAGGCCAGGACGCTGTTGGCCTTCTTGGCCACCCGGGCACACTGCCGGCTCATGTTCAGCCGGCTGTCAACCAGCACCCCCAGGTCCTTTTCCGCCAGGCTGCTCTCCAGCCACTCCTCCCCAAGCCTGGAGCGTTGCATGGGGTTGTGGTGGCCCAAGTGCCGGACCTGGCACTTGGCCTTGTTAAACCTCATACAGTTGACCTCAGCCCATCGATCCAGCCTGTCCAGATTCCTCTGCAGAGCCCTCCTACCCTCCAGCAGATCAACACTCCCACCCGACTTGGTGTCATCTGCAAACTTACTGAGGGAATTTTCAATGTCTTTGAAACACAATATCCATCCTATCCAATATATGAAGAAGGAATGAAATCCTGTTAAAAAAAAAGTAAAAAATATGCTGATGTACCTAAAGATGCTATTATAATGCACATATAAGTTGGTCAAAATAAGGTTCATCTAGAAATGACAACACAGGCATTTACTAAGTTTCAAGGGCTCAGCTCTGAATCCCACATTTTTTCTCCCTTAAGTCCTATCAACTTTTGCTATTTTGCATATTTAAATGCAAAACTAACTTTGTTTGAAACACATTTTAAAGGTCTTACCTTCTGATTTAAAAATAAAATAGACAAATTTCACCTGCACTTTTAAAACAGTGGCATGGAAATGAAATGCAATTTCCTTAAATGTCAAGATTTCCAAATGTGATTGGGAATACATTGCACATACTTTTTGTTTCTGTCTTACTGCAACTGTCTGATTTGTTAGTAATAAAGATTAGGAGAGCTGAAGGTCAAAAAATATAGTAATTTCCTGTTGTTTTTATGTCTCTGAAGCAGAAAGAACTGTGGAACAGTGAAAAGTGGAGAATCCTCCCCTTTTAAGTGCTGTTTGTCTTGATCCTTGTGTACTGTCACAGATACCCCTTTCTGAAATTAAATTCTCTTATTTTGTGTCAATGCAAGTTAAAAAAAGTCTACATCAGAAATGATGGGGAAGAGTTAAAATCATACAGACACCATCAGCATGATTCATCTGGCTAAATACAAATGCCTACAGTGCAGATATTTACACCAATGATGCCAGTGAATGTGCTCCTTCCATACCTGATGGAGAGAAATTGCCACATCTAGAGCTCAGCTAATTTCATCCTAATGTAGGAAAGCAGATTAAATGAAAAAAAGCTCTAGAAGTGTCTATTCCTCTCCATCAGCTAAAGAGTCTAGACAGCCATTTAGTTGCAGACGTCTGCTTTGTAGGTATCCAAAGTTAGGTGAGATGAATCTTACCCCAACTGGATGTCAACCTTTCCCGTATTTCCACTGTGTTAATTAAGAGCTAGAATGCAGACTTTATTCATCATACACCAAACAGTCTGTTTTATCTGTCATCATTTGGATTAGTGAGGACTTTTCAACATGACTGTTTACTCTTAGCAATTTGTCTCCGTCACTTAAATCCTATTGCTTCACTCTGCTTCCAGGGCTGATTTAACGGTTTTTCACATAAGGGAATAACAGATAATATATTTCCTAAATTTTAAGACTATGTCATTTATCTTGAAGACTATGCTTTAAAAATACTTCAATCATTGCCTAAATACTCCTTAAACAAGAGATTGTGGGTACAGTTTTTCAATAAACTTTTCATGGCATCAGGAATCACTGTTTTGGCTACAGTGGCACAAAACATTCATCTAGAACTATGTTGTGTGAACGTCACAAATAAAAGTGAAAACAATTTAAAGCATTCCATGTAAAAGGTAGTCGTGACCTCTGCAGTTTATAAGAACGTTTGTCTGGTTCCTGCCAGGTATGGTCCTTACCTGCCCTCAAAGCAAATGCAGGCAGCCAGTGTGCAGCAAGAAAAGTGCTAGTGAAAAGGGACATGGTAAATAGAGGGAGCTGCATCAGTCACACGACTGATCAGATCAGATTGATTTTCTGGTGACGAAGTGTAAATATTTAACCCTCATGGACTGAATGGAGAGGAGATTCCTCAGGACCCCAAAAGCAGGTCTGGACACAGGTAGTTTCCACAGCTTTACTGGCGATTTGAATACTGGCTGCCCAAACCTGACTATGAGAATACATTAATTCCAGGGACTTTGCCCAAGAAATCTAGATTAAAGGTAGTTCAGGTACATTTATTAAGGCTCTGGTCCTAGAGGCCCTGCCAGCAGTGTGGATATTCTCTTACTGAAGCCTGATTTTCATCACCCCACCAGACGAAGGAGCAATAGAACGCCCAAGAGGCAGATGTGCACATGTTGTAGGCTGGGAGTAGAAATGTGTTTGGAAATGTTGCCTTGGTTAGAGGTGCCTTTCCTCGAATTGGCACTGTTGCTGCCAATCAGATGATATTATATAGTTGATATATCCAGATGTGACATGCCATTGTAACATAACATCAGCCCAGGATACGGATGTTGTTTTCTGAAAATTGTGATTATAATCACTCAACACAAAAGTACTTTATGGAGGGTTTTCTTACTTCTTTCTAAAAGATTTTAAAGCCATTTACCAAGTGTCAGAGCCCATGAAATAGAACGATGTAGGGTGCTCAAGTTAAGAAGCTGGAGCAGAAATACAAGAAAAACCTGGGTAATTTCCCATTACCAGCTAGTATCGAATACTTGAAATCTGGCTGCTCTGCTTGGATCACAATAAAGCCATTTTTTCCCCTGTGAGAAGGAACAGAATCTTAACCAGCTTCATTATTTCCATTTCTCTGCTGCTTTATTTTTGATATTATTAACCAGTGTGTTACTGGAATCTAATGTTTCGTACCCATATGCAAGCAAAAGAAAAAAAGCAGCCAGATTTTCATCATTAGAGCTTAGAAAGTATTAATACCTTTAAATCTTTCATCCTACTGGATATGCTTTTATACAGTCTTTAGCTGACTCCCATAATAGTTGTTTTAATTTATGAGAAAATATAGGTATAGCAAATTAAGTTATACCAAGTCATCTGGGTATCTGTTGCACAGACTGAAAATTACTTTAGTGTTCTGATTTCCCACTAAAATTTTTAACCTCTAGAACATTTATTTCCTTTACAGATCAACTGGCCATCTCACTTTCTGTTAAATTTCTGGAAACATTGAAATACCTTGAAACATTAAACCCTCTGGTCTTTTTGAAGGTCTTATCTATGTCAACAGGGAGTTTCAGCAACTTTTTTGCAGGTACATGAGAGAGTACTTGAAGGGGCTCTCTTGCAGGTGTACAGGTATAGGTGCTGTATAGATGTCTATACCTTTCTTGTCTCTTTTTTAATAACTTTGCTCTCTTAGAATATGCTGTCAAGAAATTATTATCTGTCCCTGAGATTACAATGACTGGATCTCTTTTCATTTTGCCTGTTGAAGTCTGCAGACAGGAATGCAAGAGCTTCAAGACTGGAAGGTTAGCAAACTAATCTGGACATTTTTGGGAGATAGCTATAAGAGAATTTGAGGGGCTTAAACTTCCTTACCTATGTAGCTGTAAATACACAAGGGTGCACAGCGATGTCTCACCAGCTAAAAAAACACTGAGACACATGACTATAAAATCAGACTCATAACTGTTTCCTTTTTTTGAGTTCATGCATTCTGCACAAGATCCTCAGGTTCCTCAGCCGAGATGCACATAGTGGTGGTGCTCAACAGATTTTCCAAACTAGCATTCAATGAGAGAACTGAAGGAAATTCTGTCTGACCAGGGACACTGCTTTGCTACTTTAGGTACTTCCAGGGTTAAACAGCTGCAGAGTGATGTAAGAAGTTGAAGTTGTTTCAACTCAACTGAATATTCAGATATGTGTCAAAGTCCTTCGAAGTTAGCCATTGCATTTCTGGTACTAAGCCCTTCTTTCTTTGACCCTATATTGTCAAGGCAATGCATGATCCAAAGTCCAGAAACACTGGCGGCAGTCTTTCCTCGAATGTCAAATAATTCTGCCATAACACATGACTTGGACAAAGATCATTTGTCCTTGTTGTGGGTTGACCTTGGCTGGGTGCCAGGTGCCCACCAAGCTGCTCTATCACTCCCCTCTTCAGCTGGACAAGGCAGGGTAGAAAATAAGATGAAAAAAAACTTGTGGATCAAGATAAAGGCAGTTTTCTGAAGAAATTCAAAGACCAAACATGGAAGTAAATTAAAACAAAAAGACTTATTCTCTACTTCCCATCAGCAGGTGATGTCCAGCCACTTCCTGGGAAGCAGGGCCTCAGTACATGTAGTGGTTGCTTTGGAAGGCAAACACCTTAATAAGAAATGCCCCCACTCCCCCTCCCCGCCTTTCTCTTAGCTTTTCTGTCTGGGTATGATGTCATTCCATATCATGGGTATGGAATATCCCTTTGGTCAGTTTAGGTCTGCTGTCCTAGCTATGTCCACTTGCAAACTCTTACCCAACTCCAGTCTATTGGCCTTGGGGAGGATGTGGGGAGGGATGCTAGAGAGATGGCCTTGATGTTGTGCTAGTACTGTTCAGTGGTAGCCAAAACACTGGCGTGTTATCAGCACCATTCTAGCTACAAATACAAAGCCCAGCAGTGTGAGAGCTGCTATGAGGAAAGTTTACTCCATCCCAGCCAGATACAATAGAGTCCTGTGTTCCAGTCCCCAGTGCACAATTAACTCCTTGGATGAGATTCATTTTATCTACCTTTAAAGGCCTAAAAGTTAGCTAAGTGTCATCACCCTTTGACTCCATTTGTTGTCCCTGGTCTGAAACCCACCAAGATGACTCATGGGAGAGATCATCTCCTCCCTGAGTGCTTTGCATACTAAAAGAGATGTTTGTCTACAGCACTATAGAACTCAATATGGCAGGCAGGGGCAGAGAACTCTTGATTTGTGTAGAAATTATTGGGGGATGCTTAAGGGCCTGTGGAAGGTGCAAAATATATTATGGGACATATATGAGAAGGACCAAAGCTGGGCAAGTGAGAGATAAGGGGTATCAGGGAAGAAAAAGTATGGGAAAATAGGGGACAAAGGGGTTTGGATTTCAGTACATGGGTCCGACTGGGCCCAGCTCTTGACCATGAACCTTGTGGCCTTGAGGGTTCAGTTCAGGTATGAGCAACTGGTCGACATTGGAGTTTGGGGACCAGCTGCTGGGTAGACTGAATGTCTGAGGCCAGCTCCTGGAGAGACCCACATTGTGTGTGTGTCTGTATCTGTCTGAAGTAGACTTCAGCCCTGATCAGCTGGAGAAGAGGAGTAGGATGGGCCACCTCTACTGCTCATGCATGTGTAAGTGTTGAGTGTAATTATGCAGGTGCCAGTAAATTCTCTCGTACCTCTCTGTGTTGATGTGTGTGGTCGCTTGTGTTTATATTTTGTGTGTGTGTGTGTACATGTGCCTTGCTACTAACCTGACCTGGGGACATGGTAATGCAGCAGCCTTGCAACTCTCAGAGCAGGAAGGAAGAATGCCCCTGGGGTCTGTAGCTATCTGATGAAGCTACCTCTAAGAGCCCCACTTGGGCATCTGGAGCCACTTGAGCTGCCAAAGGCTGTATATCCATCCAGATAAGCAGCGGGAAAGCAGAAAGGATACTCTAGGGAATTTCAAATGGCAGCAGATGTCCATATAGGCAGAACCGAGACTCAGATGTCTGTAGAATTGGAATCCCATCCCTAGCATTAGACAAAATTAATCCAAATTCTTGCCATTATGAGTATTAGTTGATTTCTGTGCCTTTCAGTTCACCTACACTTGCAATATATGTTTGCTTGCCTGAAGGAAATGATCTGATCTTCTTACATGAAAACACAGACCATTGTCATTATTGTTCCCAAAATGAGTGTTAACTTTATACTATATTTCACACAGGAGTGGCTGTTTTTCAGAAAAGATGCTTCTAACCTTCCCTGCACAGTGCAGCTACTGGGAATACCTTGGGAAGGCAGCGATAGCAAAATGCTGGCTCAGCACTCAGGACAAGGAAAGCTGTGTACGGCTCATTTGCTTTGGCAATAATTCGTTGTGCTACAACAATTTGTTCTTTTTAACCTTTTAATTCTTAAATTCTTTTTTGAAATGAGACTATATGGAAAAGTAATTAAATAGCAGATGTATTTAAATAGGCCTGACTT
>NW_010550374.1:0-481 GCF_000687285.1 Phaethon lepturus | reverse complement strand
TTCTCCAGCTGTGGTCCAGAAAGGGGCACCAGCCCTTTCTTCACAAATCTTGGTAGTGAGAGCTGCTAATCCTTGCAATGAACAGCAAGAAACATCATCTGATTCTCCAGGGGTTTAGCTACTAAAACACTCTCCCCTTCTATCTCTTTGGCCCAGTCCCTGCCTTTGTCCTTTATGGGCTCATTGTTTAGGCAACTGTAAATCCCAGGTAACAAAATCATAAATACAGTAAGAACTGCACGTGGTTTTTCACTGAGGGCTATGAACATATAAAATGACACTGAACTCACTGATCTGGTGAACCTTTGCTGAGTTTGACTAAGAAAGATGCAGATAAAAGGGGAGGGATCACTTGCTGTCCAGTTTCTTGCTCTTAATTTTATACGATATAATGACTCTGCTTTTGCTGGGTAGAGTGTGTGTCTTTTTTCTCACTGTCCAAATGCCAACAGTATCAATTAGGTGCATCCTCCCTCCCTCC
>NW_010550373.1:431-22301 GCF_000687285.1 Phaethon lepturus | reverse complement strand
CAGCTTTACGTAAACTGGTCCAGGTCTTTTCAGCAAAGGGAACGGTTCAGATCAGGGTCAGTTATTTCACTTAATTTCTCCCGATGGAAATGTTTGAACTCTTCCGTTGAAAGCAGCTTCCCATGGAAACTTCTGATTCTGTAGAAATCCCATCCTAGCTGAAAATTCCTGTCCAGCTCTATACAGGAATTTGGATTTATTTTTTCTGTCCAAAGGAAAAAATCCTCTGGCCTCAGCTCAACCAGGCACTTCAGCACCTCTTCTGTACATCCAGGGCTGGGCTGCAGCCAACGTGCAGCCTCTTGCTCTCCTGCAAGACCCAGTCCGTGCTGAAAAGGCCACCAAGTCGCCCCCGGTGGTAGGAAGCACCCTTCTTAGATCATGGGGGTGGGTCACGCTCCACTTGACGTGGGTGCAATCATGCCTGAATAAGGGATAAGGGTGTCCTACGCTTGGGTTTGCACTCACCTTCTCTCCCTTTCACACAGGGGGTTAAGGCCAGGCCTTTCATCCAGCTGCATCTGTTGCTTTTCCACCATTACAATCACTTCATTGTCTGCAGCGGCTGCCACACTGGAGAGGACAGTGGAAGGTTTCTTAGCAGGACGTAGAGAAAACATTAACGATATTTAAAACCTTCATGGTAACCATGGAAAAAAAAACCCTCTTAACTTCAGATTTTCTTATCAGAAGGTTTAAATATTTCCAAGATTTTTGTTTACAGTGTTTAACATTTCTGCTTCCTAAGTCATTTAGACTTGGGTTTAGACATCTAGGTTTAGAGCTGCTGGACATTTAACTAATCTCTACAAGCCGCAGCTGAAGTTTGGTCCTGGTGCTAAGTACGACGGGCCCAATTCTGTTTCTGGGAACTGCAAAGCAGAGTTTCTGTCATGGTCCTCCTTGGGTTCAGGAACAGGTAGCCCTTTCAAGCAATGCCTGACAGGGAAACACACACGGGAGAAGACAGCATTAAGGTCAAACTTAAACAAGACGCAGACAAAGCATCAGAGAGGCTGGTGCTGGAAGGGGCCTCAAAACTTCATTTGGTCTTCCCCCTGCCCAAATCAGGATAGACGGTATGTAAAATGTCAGCGATGGAAGCACTGAAATTTGGGCAACCCTAATGCTCCTGAACTCCCACACTTACCTTAGCAAGTCCTGCAATGCATTACACTGGAGACAGCCAGATTCAGTCTAGTGTGCTAAATGTGCCCCTGCCCCAGCAGTTCACAGCTCAGAGGATCAGTCACGCTGCCGTAACTCTGGAACTCTGGAACGATGCCCACTGCTCGGCGCTCTGAGCTGGAGAGCAGGTCTGACTGCAGGTGTCTTGCTCAAACGCACACGGCAGTGCCTGGGACGCACACAGATGTACCCCACAGGTCCGTGTCCAAACGCAGCACCCAAAAACACCTCGGCCCATCACTAGCCACATCTTTGCATTAGGTACAGCAGCTAGCTCAGGGCAGATCTGGTCAGCTTGCCTGGCACCTGAAGGTAAGGAACAGGAGACTCAGGCTTTTTGCACAGCAGCCGAGCCAGTGGCTGCTCGCTGATTTAGATTCCTGCACCTCAATCATATTTCCCTTAACATCAGGTTCTTATGGGAGACACACTCCTGTCCCCTTCTGTGTGTATCATAGATAATTTTTTCTTTCTTTCTAGCTTTGGCATCTCTACATTTTGTTGAAGACGCTGGTAAACATAGAAACCATTTTTCCCCTGAATCATGTCCGGCAGCAGTAGGATGTGCCGTGGTGCACTGCAAGCTGTAGTACTAATGACACTGACGGGGCAACATCTCTCCTCCACCCTGACCCGTCATCCAGGACAGGTCCATCTTAGTTCCATGCCCCTCATTCCTTGGCTGTTCTACCACAATTATGAACACTGATTAATATGGGGCGATACTGAGAACCAGCATGGCCAACATAGACTATCTGCCCTTGGCCACTCTTAGCCAGGAACTCTTCAGGAATCCGAGAAATGAAAGCTCCCAAAATTGTCAGCCTCAAAGCCCTCAAAGAATTCAATCCACTAAAGTTGTAGCCGCTGAAGATTAAAATGTTTTTGCTGAAGTCTCTTTCTCACCAAGAACCTGTGACCTCGTTCAAGTTCAGTGTATAGGGTCTTATGCCAGTATAAGTCACTGTGATATAACTACTCCATAATCTGAAGATCCAGCCCACAGTGAGGATAACACATCCACTGCAGAGCAGAGATTTTGTGCCCTTCCATCAGCATTATCTGCTCCCACTGCCATCTAACCCAGACCAAGGCAGATCACGACCGTTTTTAGGAAGACACTGTTACAGCAAAGAGCCAGTGCTGTTAAGCAGTATTGCCTCTCCAGGCTGCTTTCCCCTCCCTTCCAGGCAAAAAAAACCCTAGCTCTGATCCTCAAGCAGTGCAAGAAGAGTAGTGGAGAGCTGCCCTGATGCCCCCCAAGCACAGAGACCCTTGTCCTCTCATGCTCTGGGAAACACTCTGTGTATTGCCTTGATACATTTCAGTGAAATTTGCCTCATTTTGCCGCTAATCTTCCATTTATTCTGATGTTATTTACCAAGTCTCATGTTCCCTTGATAACCAGATGCTTGACATAACTTTGGAAATAGTCTTTTCCCCAGCACCCAGTTGAATTAGAGGAATAACTTTTACCTTACACAGACAGGAGAGAGGAGTTAGGCAAACGGTCAAAGGCTTCCTTTTTTTCACATTTTTCCTCCTTGGAGTAAAATTCACACTCCTTGCTCTACTTACCATGATCTCAGCATCACTGTTAGGAGGCTCCAAATACATCCTTTACAATCAGGTTTCAGTAAACAGTTGATTTAAAGAGTCTTGACTGACTTTATCTGTGTTAAACTGAAAAAGCCCTGGTATCTGGTTTTTTGCAGGTCAAGTCTGCATAGATAGTTAAAATACTAATAAGATTACTCCAATTATCAGTTCCTGTTTAATAACCTCAGAGCTCTACCACCTTTGCTATAGACTTGAGTCATAAACCCAGCTCCAGAAAAACAGATATTCCTAGATACTGTGCTATGGTGATGGAAGCTTCAAAAATATTTAGTAGAGCTAAAAATATAGAAAATAATCGACATGCTGCCTTTTGTATTTTGGATAGGCTTACACTATAGTCATAGCCAAAATTTTTTTCTTTCATTCATTTCAATGCCACAGACAATCACGTGGTCTGAGGAAGAGCACTTCCCCTCCATCAGGGTTAAGGAGATGTCTAGTATTCTTCATTGTTTAGGAACAATCATCATATTTTTAATAATATTTTCAGGTTCTATCTATTTATATTACTTAATGCTACATTTGTTCCTCTCCTAGCATTTGGTTGGATTTAGTGCTATTATTTTCAGTAAGGAGTAAAAAGAAAGACCCTCAATTAGCATATCATTGAAATGCACACATCAGAGTCTACTTGACTGGAAATTTAGTGCATTTACCTAGGCAGTTACTATCAGTTTCTAACTGAGGAGCAGAACTGCCTTCCACGAGTACAGCTGATGGTGCGCTGTGAGCTGAAATACTCAGGAAGCACCTCCCAGTCTGCTGCAGTGCACAGCCCTCTATTTAAGACAGAATGACATCTAACAAAACACTCTCTTGGACACAATGTCAATTGTTCTTCAATTCCCCAAGCACTATAATGATTTTAGCCTTTTCCATCCAGCACAACTTTGCACAGTGTTGAGGTTCCAAGACCTCCCCCAGGACTGTATTACTGGAGAAACTGGGCACAGCTTTTCTGGAAAACAGAGACCCCAAAGCTTCTTGGCCTCTGCTATCAGCAAAGCTGAACCTGTTCAAGGATTGATTAGCACAGCAATAATTTACTGAGATGCAGGGGAAATCCTCCAGTGCTGACTTTACAAACAATGAGGTCAATGATTCCAGTAAATCAACTTCATTCATGCTCTCTATAAATAAGTAATGTCCCAGACCGGGGAAGAAGCTGGCTCATGTTTTAATGTTGGGCTTGTTCTGAAAGCTTTGGGAATTTCCATTGTCTTTCATCCATTTCTGGACCAGATTGATTCTGCTTGATCTTCCTAATCGACCTCCACTGCTTTTGTGTTCTCTGTCATGCAAGCTGGCCAACGCTGAAGTCTGACTTCTCAACGCATTGTGAAAGATTTACAGTGTTTCATATCACCTGCTTCAATAAAAATGATTGGTGGGCTGGTACATCTCTTCGGTTTGCTGTCTCTGCATAGCAAATACTCAGCTGTGAAGTGCTGTAACCTTTTTCCTCTCAAGATGCTAAAAAACCACATAGTACAAGTCATGAATCTTCCTACAGGATGGCACTGTCTAGATGAATCTATTCCTGTCGTAGAATGGGACAACAGAGCTGTCGTGGTGTCAGCCTGCTTCCCCAACGCAGCTGCAGTGCGGGTCAGAGCTGGGCGTTTTCCCACCAATTCCACGGGAAACCTCAAACCCGTATGGACGAGGCAGAGGGGAGGGGGTGCCCCTCGCTGCGCCAAGGCAAAGAGCAATCCCTTGAGGCAGTGGAGAGATATCTGGAACGGAAACACTGAAAAATGTTTAGGTATCGCTTCTCTGATGCTTCCAGAAGTACCTGAAATGTCACGTTAAAAAAGATTGTCTCTGCATAGTCAAACCCAAACTTCCAAAATTCTTTAACATTGGCTTCCATACCATGAGACTGCTGCAGGACCGTGGCTGTTTGGCTCCCCTTTTGTGAGATGCCTTCAGTGGGCATTCGACTTACAGTCTCCAGATTTTCCATACAACTGCAGAGTTAAAAAGAACGTAACAAAAAACCTCACAAACACAAAAGCGAAGAATGACTTGACTTTGTCCTTAAGAAAACCATAAAGTACTGCGAGACTCATTAAATAATGAGAATAATCAACCAATGAGAGCTTTAGATCAGCCATTGGAGGATGGCAGGTAGAAATAGGAAAGTCATGTTACCTCTGGCTAGATCGTTAATGAAACTATTGCTAGACCACACTGTCTAGTCATAGCGATCGCTTGAAAGAGAATTTGGAAAAGAGCTCCAAGAATTATATAAGAACAAGAAAATATGCCTTGTAGGAAGGCACTAGATAAGCTGTTTAGAGCAGAATAAATGATGCTATGAATCCTATCTGGCTTTAAAATCACTGAATGTCTGTGGCCTAAAGACAAAGCAGAAAATTCCTCACCACCTCATTAGATCAAGAGCTCCACTGAGTGAAATCAGCTGAATCCCAGCCCTGAAGGCCTCTGCCTCTCTGTGCTCCCACCATGGGGAGCAGACTGGAAATGTTTTTCAGGTATTGTAAAGATCAGATGGGCAAAAGTATTTGCTCAGCAGAACATAGATCTCATCCACTGATGAGGTGACAGAAAATGGTGAGGTTTACTCAGAGCCCTTCCTGTGAAAAACGCTGGCTCTCAGAGGCTTGGACCAGCTAGTGGTAGATGATTACAGGAGCAATTAAAGAAAGGCATTTAGAACAATTTACATCTAAAGTGTGGTATTTAGGCCAATTACAGGGTAAAATAGAATGCTTTTGATTTTCCCATTAGAAAGAATATAGTTAAGTTGCACCATAAGTCTGAGGTAGAAAATCAATTTGGCTGTAATCCAACCTTGTTTGTCATGAAGCAGGAAATGGGGGAACGCGCTGTGAGCAACATGTGACTCAATTTCCTGGAGATGACCCTCACGTGTGGAAGTGAATAATGGCCCAGGCTTGAGTCACGGGGCACTGGCAGACCCTGGGTGAGCCAAGGGTCCGGTAACACCAGCTCTGGGTGCGTTGGCCACACAATGTTGTAGCACTGCATTCAGTCAAAGCAAAGGGAATATTTCCAAGGAGGAACACTGCAAGGATAGCCTTCTAGCTAAAGTGGCAAACAGCCATCAGAGCTCAGCTGAGTTGATTGTCATTCCTGGCCTGAATGATGGGGACATGTCAGTAAGGTCTTTTTTACTCTTTTTTTTAACCGGCTTGCTTTGGTGGCTGCCAGATTGTAGCATCCCCAGGGCTTTCATTTGCAGATTTCCTGAGTCTTCCTGGCTTCAGCTGCAGCGGTGTAACATCTTCTGAAGACTGGTCCACAGTAGCTAAAATGAAGTTCCCCAAACACTGAACCAACCAAAATCAAAGCACTATGTAAGAGATTAATCCCCGGCAGCTCTATCCTTATTTTCTTCACTTGGATCAGTCAAAAAAAGGTATTTCTGAACACAAACATGACCCAAAATAGGATTCATAAATGCACCTGAAGCACTTAGAAGGTGTTACAAAAATGTACCACCCACATTTACGTTGTTTTCCTGTTGAATATTCAAAGCTGCTATTTCTTAAAGCCTGGGCTATGTACTTTCAATTCAGTTACATGCTTGATTGTTATGGGAAACAAAGGGAATGAGAGACCTAAATATCTTTGAGACATGTTTGAGTTTCAGTCCCCACCTGGAACATAACAGGGATCCTCACATTTCAGCCACAGATACCCTTATTTAGGAGCTATGTGGTACGAAAAGAAGACAATTAAAACCAAGATTTTTTAAATCGCTCTTCTTCAAACAAACTTCTACAAACACACTCCTGTCCTGTCTGAGGTAAGCCCCAGAGAGTAGAAGACATCTGTGAAGAGGAGGGGGTTTCCCAGTTCATTACAAAACCTTTCACAAAACTACATTCAGGAAGGAAGGAAAATGTTACCCAGCAAGTAAACTTATCATCAGTATCCCCAGGTATATCAGCTGCTGGAGAACATATCACATTCAGTATATAGATAACTTCACTTCACAGAAATCTCTCTGAAAGGTGCCAGAGGAAGGAACTTCAGGTTCCTGAGGCACCCTGGCACTTGCTGCAGTTCACAGGCAATGCATTTGCTCTTGAAGATATGATCTGGACTTGAGTCATCCCTTGCAAAGATGATTATCAGAGAGGGAGTAAAACCTCCTGGGGAAATCATTGACTGGTGCCCCTTTCTGAGGAGTTCAACTTAAACCTCAAATCTATGCTGAAGACAGCACATAAAAATAACCACAATAAACCTCACGTAATTGCAGGTGGACTCTATCCTTTATATGAATGACTTGACAATAATTCTGCTAAATAACACAGAGGAAACTAGGAACTAATGGTTCTGGCATTGCTGAAAATGTTCTAATTTTATACATTTGTGTTGCAGCAGATTTAGGGCATATTTACAAGGAAGATAGCATATCAGCTTCTTTATTTACTGTAAGAAGTGAGGAGAAAGGGGTTCAGTTCTCACCTCCCTGGGAGCTGCTCTAGTCCTCCAAGGTGACACTGTGGTTCCAGACCCTATTACTGAGCATGGAGCAGTTCACCTATTATTTAGCCAATAAGGTCTATGTTCCTCTGTGGATTTGAATCCTCCCCCTTTCCAAATGTCCTGGGCATGATTAGGATGCCCCAGGTCAAAGCAAAATATTTCACTCTACAATGGAAAATGTTGTTCAACTACAAACTGGAAAAATACATATATTTGTGTATTTTATATATAAAATGCGTGTGTGTATATGTGTGTGCATATGTATTTTAAAGACAAAAATACTGCTCTGTTTATTTCTCATTGCTATCCTCCCTCCTTAGTATCTGATCTGTATTTAATGCATTGATCAGACCCAGTTACACTTTCATGTAGAGCTTTATCCAACAAACACATCCAGGAGCAAAGAAATTTGGTTTGAAGTAGCATTGCGAAACTGGGCACAAGCTGAAGCCAGGAGTTTAAAACAGTACTGCTCCCTCTTGAGGGAGGCCTGTATGAACAAGCACCTTTGGAAGTGAAAGGAAACCTATAAAGCACAGATGTAAAGAGCTTTCTATCTAGAAATTTAAAATTTGGTCAAGTGTCTATCCACTGCTTAGAGCAGTAAGAACCCGAAACTTCCATCTAAACTCCACTGCAGCTGACCAAAACCTGCTCTTTTGTTCATCTTTTGATTTTAGGTCAAAAGGCTTTTTTAGTTTAGGCTGGAAAAGAAGTACATTTGGGCATTTCTACTGCCAGCAGGTCAACCAGAACTGCAGTTGTTTTATACTGGTGACCATTAGTCTGCATTAAGTAACATGTGTCTGGTACACGTAATCATAGTGAACAGACAAATGCACAAACTTAATAGTCAGAGCTTGCTAACAAGGGCCGAAGATGGCCCTTGTGAAAGTTTGAGGCTTGGCACATACTAATTTCCCCCCAAAAATGAGAAAGCCCTTCCATCCAGGCAGGTGTTACCATCTCTGCTCGCTCTCAGGCTCCTGGCATCTATCTCCAAAGCAGCTGGACCTTAATTTGTTGGCAGGAAGGCACTAGAATAAATATATGACTTCTCCCATGTGGTATCACATTAGATACTGCCTAAGCTCTTGCGTGTATTCCGGCTAGTGATTTCACAGTCAGTCGGTTCTGCAAGAACTTCTTCACAGGCATGGAAAATTGTGTCCCTTTTCTGTCAGTGCAGACCATGAACATTGCTGTTACGTGGCTGAAGGGCTCTTACATAGGTGCAGTTCAGTCCCAGAAAGTCACCAGGGCTGCAAATGAAACACAGCAGAGGAAGAGTTTGGCAAAGACTGACCATGCATAGGTGGATCTGGGGCAACCTGGGCAACAAGAACATCAACAAAAATTGTCATACTGTCCCCAGTAACACAAGCTAACCACTTGTTTAACAACGGAGCTCCCAGCTCAGACCAGTTCATGTTCCACACACCGGATCCAGCCCACACAATAACTCCATCCAGCACCTTGCCTTTCTGCTGTGGCCTTCAAGCGGGACAGCATGTTTCAGAGCTTTGTGTTGAAGCCCATCAGCAAAACCCCCAGGCACACAGACCTGCAACAAAGCCCCTGGAGGTGACTCAAAATAGTTACTCAAACTCTAGCAAGCAACACCCAGCTAATTTATGGTCTAACTAACATTTTTAAAGCTGTGTTTTACACAACCTGCACTTGGTTAAAGCCACCCAGTGAAAGGAGGAAAATGTCTGCCCCATTGCAGAGTCTGACGCAACCCGGACTGGAGCCAAATGAGAACCAGGACTGTGCAAGTATTCAGCCACATTTTATTGCAGTCCCCACTGCAGTTGGTGTAAAAGGCCATGACATTTCAGGGCTTAATCAATGCATCAATATGGCCAGTAAATGGCAAGGAGAGTTTGTATTTATCTTGCTATTCCAAGACTGCTCATAAAGCTGAGTTCACAAGCCCGGAAAGGAGCCTGCATTACCCCCGGTGACTGGGAAGGAATTCTGCGTTGGCTTCCCATAGGCTTGGCCACTGAGAGAACAGGAAAAGACAGTAAGAGGGTAAGCAAAAGTAAAGTAAGATAAAGCCAAAAGTAAGCCCTACAAATCTAGCAGACCAATCTCAGCTCATAAATACAACCTACCAAGTGGACATGCTGAACAGCCTTTTGCCTGACAGAGGCAGACTGATAAACTCTTAGTATAAAAATACCATGATGTTTTCACAGGAAAAACAATTTATTTTGACATCTGTTTTGCCTACATGAAAGCATGGTGGAAATTTCAGCACCAAGACATTAATCTAGACATTGCTGTTTCAAGAGCCGGTGATTATTTGAATTGTCGGTGTAAGCCATTTGGTCCCCACTGTGTCTAGAGCTAGGAATCCACAGACAGTGGTTTGCCTGTTGCTGAAGTTTAGCCAACAAGACAGTTTTGCTGGGGTGGTAGCTGTAAACTTAGGCAGGTGATGCGGACAGGAAGGATATCTTCTGATGATGAGATAGTTTAGAAAAATTGACAAGAAGAAAGAAAATGCAAAGGTTGATGGGGGGAAAAAAACAGAAAAAGGAAAAGGAAAAGAAAAAGAAAAAGAAAAAGAAAAAGAAAAAGAAAAAGGAGAAGGAGAAGAAGAAGGAGAAGGAAGGAGAAGGAGAAGGAAAAGGAGAAGGAAGGAAAAGGAGAAGGAAAAGGAGAAGGAGAAAGAGAAGGAGAAGGAAAAAAGAAAAAGACTGGTGCTATGCAGAAATTCACAGCAGGACCCATGAGAGGCAGGGTACTGTAAGGAGAATTAAAATGTGATGTGCAAGCGGGGTAGACTCAGGGTGTGTTTTTCCAAAAGCCCTTGCATTTCTTAGCCCATGTGAAGAGTAATGGTAGGTCACCACTAGCCTCTTTATTCCCCCCTCAGCACTCCCCAGAGGTCACAGAGGTCCCCAGAGCCAAAATGAACCGTACAAACTATCAATAACTATTCGGTGTGTGGCTCCACAGACCTGTTGCAAAATACCCACCGTGACTTCATGGACCACTGAGCACAGGTAATAGTTTAGGAGCTGTTGCAGCACATCCTTCTGGCAAAGCAAAGCGCACCAGAGACAGACTGGACCTCTATCCAAACTCCAAACCATATTAACTACTGCAGCACTTTTTATCTACACCAGGGCTTTTTGCCAGTGTAGCTCTGTCAGATGCCACCAAGAGATGGGCCAGCAAAGCTTCACAGCAGCCTGAGCCTGGACAGAGTGCATTTCAGTGTTCAGACTCTTAGGTTTTTAAAAACACTGAATACCTGAGCTGATCTTTTGCAAGCAGCTCAGTTCGTCTGCGCTCTGGACTAGCCAGCGTGAGAGGCAAAGCTGAGTAACTATGTCCGTACTGACATATGGCAAATGTCACTTCATATTCACCATACACATTACACCACTTGCACCTCCATGCACCCCACGGCCACACGGTTGCCACATGAGCATCCTGCTTTGGAGGTGCTCTGCAGACTCCATACAAATTCAACCAAGGACTGACAGTGCGACTGATGTTCATGGGCAGTCCTAAACACCACCTTGGCCAGCTGACCGCTAACACATGGCTAACACATCGCAGCTGGAAAATTGCCTTCAGCTGAAGCTACATCTTCCCACAGCTGGTCCTTGAGCTGAGTAAAATCAGCAGAACAGGTCTGGCTCCCGAGTAATCAGTCTGTCCAGTCACGCTGACAGAGACTTCAAGTCTAAGAGGTTTCAAACAGAACATTGTTCCCCAGTGCAGGAGTGATTAACTTCTATAAACTGGTAGGTTCTTTTCTCCTACAAAAGTCTTATCCCTTTAAAAAAAATCAGCAAGAATCTGTGTGATGTTTTCAAGCCTCCTCTTTGCCAAAAGTAACTACTAAACTTTTCCGGCCCTCGTTAATGGCAAGTTGTGATCAGCTGATGGGCACCACTCTTAGCCCCCTTCCACCCAAGCCATAGCTCCATGCTCATTCCAACCATTTGCCCTCGTGCTTTAAAACAAGTCCATGGGCTGTGAGAACACCCTTCTTTTGAGTGACTTTCCTGATGAATGTTTAAAATCTTCCTGTTGACTAATGGATGGAACTGGATTCCCCTCCTTTCTTTCCAGTTGAGAAGTAACGATTTAAGCAATTTAACTGGTTAACTAACTGTCATTAACACAAATCATATCCTTTATGCAAAATAACACTGATTACAGAGATCAGCTAATAATGGGGTTCATCTAAGAAAATGAGAAAACATTTTCATCAATGTCAATGGGCTCAAAATGAAGTTCAAAGGGAGTTCTTCTAGAGGAGTAAACGTGCTGAGTGTGATCAATAAACTAAGCTATGCCTGCCTTCATTTGCAACAGAATCTGTTCAACATCCCTGCAAATATTAGTGCTCCTCTTCCTCCCCATCCTTTGGAGCATACACCGCAGAGCCCCACGTTAAGCACTGCCACTTGACCTGCGATTGCATGACACAGGACAGGTTGCCCAAGAGGCAGCGCGTCTCCACTGAGACCCACCAAACATCAACCACTGCGGAATGCTTCACCATTTCACAGGCTGGAAGAAATAAAATAATAGAGAAACCCTCTCAATGATCTATGACAAACCTACCCCAGTGCTCAGGGTGGGGAGGCAGGAATCCTGTGCTTTCAAGTCCTAGCACCTCATGCTACCAGCCTATGGCTGCAGAGACAGAAGTAAATGTCCTCTGCTCTCCAGGTCCCTGTTAGCAGCGCTGTGTAGCTCAGCTATCTTGGCTGTCTGTGAAGAAATAAGAGCTTGGCATAAAGCATTTGCTTCTGTCGTGACTTTAGGTTGCCTTCAATATGGGTTAAATCTAAGTGCTCGGTTTAGGATGCGTATTGTAAGACACGAACTTATGTATCTCACACAGGGGTGTATTGGTATTTTAGAATTAAAATACAATAAAAATGAGTCCACTGGCTAGTGCGTAAACAACATCTCTTGTTTCTCTCTTCCAGTAACTGTGACTGTGGGAGGACAACAGCACTTGCTGGGACTTTATGACACTGCAGGGCAGGTAAATTACAGCAAAACATTCATAATTTTCCTTTCCCATGGTTTGTTACTACCATATACTGGGGTTTGTTGTTCATGCTGTTGCGGGGGGTAGAAATATTAAAAATCACTTGTGAGTGGTAATGGTTAAACTGCTGACCTTCTCTTTTTTGTTTTCTACATAAAGCTTTCATTCTGGTTCAGCAATAAAACACACAGAAATACACTCATCCCTAAGACTGAATTTTGTCTAAGCAAAAAACTAAAGCCTGATTAGGCTGTTCAGCCTCCCATATATCCACCTCCTACTGCAAATATGACGTTTCATATAAAGTCAGTGTTTTCTTACATTTACCACATGGTGGCATTGGAGATACAGAGAAATCCCATTTCCAAGCTCAGAAAATTTATATAATACAGCACCAGCCTATTGGTCACCAGCTGTTGACTTTTTAAATGGTAACCCAGCCAGACTGGCATTCATCCCAAAATCCTTCTCCCAGGACAAGGGGGTCCATTACAGGAGAGTCTGTACCCCATGCTTACTTACATATATAATGCTTTTACTCTTTTCACTGTCCACGGTCCGATACAGTGTGCTTGCACAAAAAGTTTGGGGAGGAGCTCTGGTCTGTGGGCTGATTTCACCCACGGGAGAGGAAGAGAATTGCTCACTGCCTTGCTCTGCCAGTAGAAGGGCAGAAAAGGTGCAGGGAGCAACACATTTTCATGGTGAAATTTTCTCTCTCCTACCTCCAAATGCCAGCAACTGGCAGAATAAAAAGAGGACCACCATCCGCTCAGAAGCTTTGCAGAAGAGCACCTGCCGAGAGGGGAGGGAGCAGGTCCCAGGTCTCTCCCAGCCTGGGAGGGCTGGAACCCACATTCACCAGCTCCCCCAGTCAGAGCTGGCACTGGGCAGCCAAGGACCTGCTCTCACTGGAGGCAGCAGGAGAGGGAAGCAGATTTGGGAGCCTGCTTCACTCTCTGAGAGCCAGCAGCCCTGAATGCAGGTCTTTGCTTCCAGGAGCATTTCTTGGCTGTGCCTTTTTTGGCCATGACTGGCTGCTATGAAATGCATAAACGATGCAGAAGAAGACCCCTTTCCTGCCTGCAGAAGGCCAGATATTACAGAACACACTTCGCAGCGGTATGCAGAGAGGTCAAAAACTGCATCAGGAGAGACTGTCACTTCCAGAAAAACCTACACTCAGCAGCACTGGGGCTTTTATGCTTGGGGTTTGGCTTTTTTTCATTTTATTCTTATCACATGTTTGTAGGAAGCAACGGTCATTCATAGCTAGCTTGGTGTCACTTACAGCCCACCTATCCTTTCTATTTACATGGTGCAAACAGATGATCCAAAAGCCAGTCCCAAACTACCACCCGAGTCCTTGTCCCATGGTCAATGCATGTTCAATTTTCTATTCTGTGCTCACAAACACAGAGCTCAGAGCGTGTCTGCCGCGATCCGGCAGCACTGCAAGCCTTTGCAAATGAGACTGGAGTTATATTCGGTTCTCAGGCAGATTTTACACACTGCCTGAATATTTCTGCTTGTTTTGTAGAGCTGACAGTTCCACCTGACAGCCATTTCCTCAGCAACACATCCTCTTATTTGTCCTGCTGATCCCAAAGAAAAACAAATCTCCCTCTCTGACAAACTTCACCCCTCCATCCATTCCTCCACAATCATTTTGCCATCTTCTGCTTCAAACTAGCCAGAGCACCACCTGCTTCCAAGCACCATTCCTAACTCATCAGGCTCATTTCCCGTTCAGACCTTGGTCCAGAGGACGTGGCCATCTAGTCAGAACTGAGAGCGTGAATCACTTCTTGATGACTAGATTGTATCTCTGTGGAGGCTGAAAGGATGATGCTTCCCACATGCTCAAGCTATAACGACAGATCATCTGGGTTGTTTCCTCCCGCCTTCTCCTTGTGTTGTGTGGCTTTCCAAAGGCATTGGTGTGAAGTCATAGCCAAAAATAGCACTTGACATTACGGTGCTATAAAACATATACTAATGAAATAACAATTGGAAAATGTGCTCCTGCAGCAGGACCCTCTGTCAGCCTGAAGGGAGAGCTGGCAGAGACCCAGATCTGGGTATCTGGTTTTCTGCATCCCTGGCACACACATTCCTAGGAGGGAAAAAACGGTAGTCCTAGCTGGATTTGGGTGTGGAGCGCTTTAACTGGCTGGCATGGCAGGGAGCGTACATGAGATCAGCGCGGCAGCAACATAAAAAAGCAAGTTTTGCTGTTCTTTCTGGGCCCGAGCCCTGCAAAGCCTCTGGCGGCAAGAGAGGAGGGAGGGAGCAGCCCCGGCTGATGCCTCTCAGCCCCGGCATGTCACAGGCACGTAACTCAGCAAGGCCAGGTCCGGTGCTGGCATTTCCATGCCAAACCAGTGGCCAGGCAGTGTAACTGGGAAGCCTTGCACTCGCTAAATAACAGGCAAGCATGAGCCAGGGAAACAAATTAATGATCAGCTACAGCCCAAGCCCATGAGGACTCATGTCCCTTCCCAAACACCACTGTCACCAGCTGCAGCACCTCTGGGTATGCCCCATGCCCATGCTAATGTCCAGTCCTTTTTTACTCTATTTATTTGCTTGACTTCAACAACAAGCTGTCTCTGAATGAGAAATGATCCCAACGTGCCATGTTTCGTAACGGTCCGTTGCAAGGTTTTACAGCCTACTCCTAGAGAGCAGGTATGAAGAGACACAGGGTCCTTGTCTGATGAGGTCTGGAAGCTCCTGCCAGCCCGCAAAGACAGGGAAATGCAGGAGCTCTGGGCGACTCTTACCCACAACACCTGTGCTTGTGCTTTAACACGTCCGTGCAAGCTCCCATGTGCCCTGATGGGAGATGAGACCTCTGCTATACGATGCCTGGCTGTCCCTCCTTACGCTTTATATAAAGATCTGTGATGCTAACACAACTGGGAATGCTCCTCCTGAAAAAGGATTTTCTAGGGGCTCCAAAGGAACAAGCGAAATAAAATGAAATGCACACTCCTGCAGCTGTCACTGCAGAGCACTCGTAGTTTTTATTTATAATTTTAAGAGTATGGTAAGTTCCAGCCCCTCTAAATATGAATATCTGGAATATTGAAACTGGTCATATTTAGCCAATTTCTTTCAAAAAATCCTAAATCACGATTCCTTGAGGGCTTGCTGCCACCACGTGGGTGTTTCAGGAGGCTGGTGTGCAGCAATTAAACCAAAAACACAGAAAAATGCCTTTGCCAAGCACCTAGTATCAGCCCATGTTGACTGTGGCATAGTAATCAGAGAAGTCATTAGGTTTGATGTTCCAGGTTAAAATAAAGTCCCACAATCACACAGGCATCAGGCCAGGCCTCCCCCACCCACAGCATCCGCAAAAAACTCATCTATAATGCAATTGCTCCTTTGCTCCATCATGTTGGCATCCACTTTGCCTCTAGTAACTCATTCGTGGGGGCTAGGTCATCTCCAGACCCTCATATAAATCTCCTCCCAATGACTTTGCTTCTTCATGCCCTGTATCACTGATGTTCCCACAAATGTCTCTGAGTTTCCTACCATTTTCCTACCATTCTTTGAACATGGAGAATCCACTCTTTCTTGGTCCGGTATGTCCAAATACCTCCTCTCGTCACGTAAATCCTTCTTCAGATCAATACTTTCTATGATACTGGAAAGACATAGGTCAGTTGACAAATACTCTGGCTTTATTCCAAACACTGTGGCTGTGTGGCTGGAGGTGGTAACTGGGAATTTACTCTTCCTGTTGAAGAAGATTTTGGACAATGAACATCCAGTTAGGCAAAACAAAATATTTTGTTTGGTTGTGGTTTACGAAATTTCTTTAAACTTCTTTTTAATGAGACAGAGCTAAATTTGGCCTCATACTTCCTTTCAGAGTAAATAATTACATTTTTTTGTTTAGAAAAGCTTGGAGCAGACTGTTTTTACATAATCCATCACTATTTTTCTGAAACTAGTGTAGATTCAGAAGTAATCCATGTCATCTTATCACTGATGAACAAAGTGAACAAAAGACTTCAGAAAGAAGATATACCAATCTCAATTCATAATTTAGCCCTCTCACTTGTTGATCCAACCAAAGCCAGACAGAAGCAAGACTGAATTAAGGCACCATCTGATCTGGGCACAGGGTGATATAGACGTGCAGGACAGACAGTGGTTGCATTGCTCCTGCCCCTAATGTGGATTTTCCCTACCCCAAATAAAGGTTCTCAAGTCTGAGCAACAGCACCTGGATATTTTTTTTTTCTTTTCATTGACTTATTAACTATTTCAGTACCTGCAAAGCAGAACTGCCCCAGTTGAAGTTTCAGACAATATAGCCAAAAAAGACCATACTGCAGAGATTTGAGGCTTGTCCAGAATGCAGAAACTGTAAACTAAAGACCTAGGTCTCAGTCAAGCTTGGCAGCAACATGTATTGTCATTTCTCACTCTCTAATGTTGTGTTCCTTTCCCTTTTTTAATTCTGGACCCCCAAAAAAGTCTTCAGAACAGGTGTATCCCCTCTAAAAACATCTGTTTCTTTGTACTGAAATTTTCTAACAGGTTTCATTGGAAATTACCAACCAGACACAGCTACCTATGTTCTCACTGTCAGAAAGACCCAGTCTATCCCTTTCACATGGTTTGCAAAACCTCTGCTCACTCTCAACATCTCAAGCCTGAAAAAAGACTGAAATTCTTCCTTGAAAGTCCGCTATCAAAGCCAGCTCATGACATGACACAGTTGTGCTTTAAGCTGTTTGAAAATTCACCTGCTTCACAACTAGCACAAGGAGAAGACATCTCTTCTTCCCCAGTCCAGGGCCTGTGGAAACACTAGATCACCCCCAGTATTCACCCATCCACTGCAGGCTGGACTTGATCTGCTTTGTGCTTGCAAGACGAGTGTCTTCTGCTGACTGATTGCTGCGTACCATACATGACTGTGATGGCACCAAATAGCCTGGAGACCCATATTTGTTGTATATGGTCATGTCTATAATGCCTACTGTAGAATAGAAAGCCCATAATATTAACAGAAAAGCTCCTAGAGATGTGTATCATCAGCAAATATTAGCTAGTGGTGACAGTCAAATAATATTCCCCAGGATGGTATCACATTGCAGGAGGGCTGAGGCCACTACACGCAGCCTCAAAATCCATTTTTATTACACCACCAGTGATGGCCGCTGTTTAGCATTGCCCTCTACACCAGCATCACCATGGATGATACACACACAAACAAAATGTGTTAGCTCTTTTGGGTAAAGAAGCTAGCAAAAACAACAGCCCTGGCCCACGAGATGTGACTCTGCTCAGCAGCTCCCTAGAGGTTATGAGCGCGCATGAGCGCGGAGGGACAGTGTTGAGCCAACGTGATGCCCCCATCTGCAGTTATCCCCCACCCCATAACACACTTGCTGTTTCCCCCCTGGCAGGAGGACTACAACCAGCTGAGACCCCTGTCCTACCCCAACACGGATGTGTTCTTGATCTGCTTCTCGGTGGTGAACCCCGCCTCGTACCACAACGTCCAGGAGGAGTGGGTGCCCGAGCTGAAAGTCTGCATGCCCAACGTGCCTTACGTCCTCATAGGAACACAGGTAATGCTCCTCCAGGACACCGCTGGCCATTGTGGGGGTCTTCAGAGTGAGGGGGCTCCTACTCCACCCTAGGCGTGGCTGGAGGCTGAGCTCTCTGGAAAGGTTTCCTATTTAACTTTTGTGAAATGCAGCCAGACTTCTCCATTGGAGGGAAAACTCAGGGACTGGGAATGGAAACCAACATGCAGATGTCCCATCATGCTAGTCACAACTGGCAAAACTCATCCCCATTTTTACTCAAATGAATATCAGTGTGGTACCAAGGCATAAATACCTATAGGGAGAAAATATTTCTGACAGGCCTTTAGTGAAGGAAAATAAAAACATCATACTCTGTGGTCTTCTAAGCAGAAGCTAAACTTCAAACTAAATTTTAAGAATGGGAATAAGTAACCAAATGAATAACTTAGAGACATGGGAAGGAAATAGCCTCCCATCATGCTTTTACATCAATGTTGCAATTAGTGACTCACCATCCTGTTTGTGTTATAGTGGAGGTTAGACTAAATGATCAAACCACTTTATTTTGGCCTTAAAAATCTATGAATTTATCAATCAAATAAAAATGCCTTAAATATGGGTTTGCTTCCAAGACAAAGAGTGGCTAGACACTGTGAGAAGTAGGGGTATGACCATCTGGAAAATGTCCGAACACCGGATGGTTACCTAAGCCAAGTTAGAGAAACAGATCAAATTCTGGTCAAAACCAAAATCTTCATGCCATAGCGAAGTCAAATCGGTCAAGCACCTGCTTTGTGTTCCACACTGGAATACCATACTAAAATACCCATTTTAAAATGAAAGTATTACCCTTTGGATCATACACTCTGAAAATGGGTTTGTGATGCCAGAATGCTTCACTTTGATGTTTTCCATGGAAATAAAGGATTTTGTTTCAAGTCAGTCAGACTGAGCTGCATCTGTCTGGCCTGTCAGGGTGTTTTTCAGGTGATGCAGTGCAGGGTCACAGCAGCTTCCCCTTCCAATGTGGCTCAAGCTTCCACCGACACTTTCCAAGATGCATTGTGAGAGCCACTGAGGACCACATCTTCACTGTACTGCAGCTATCTGAGCTGTGGCCCAATAACCTGCCAATGAGAACTAATTAATATTAAACAGAAAAAAAGAAAAAGAAAGAAGAAAAAAAAAAGGAAAATATGTGCAATTAATTTCTGAAGCATCATCGGAGGTGTGGAGGACAGACGCCCTTATGCAAGGACATGACTGTGGGTTTGTAAAGATATGAATATCTGTCTCAAGAATTACAGCAAGGCAGTATTGAGCACAGGGTTTGTGTATTTTCTACTAGATTGATCTCCGGGATGATCCCAAAACTTTGGCTCGGCTGCTTTACATGAAGGAGAAACCACTCACCTATGAGCACGGAGTGAAGCTAGCAAAGGAGGTAATGGCTTTTTCTGAGGTCCCATGAAATTGATTGATCACAGCTTTCCATTGGGTTTCTTTCATCCAAGGTGGACTCCTTCAGGATGCGTTGGTTGGTCCCAGCCAGAGATTAAAACCTCTGTTCAAACAGGCTGGACCCAGACTCCCAAGCCTGCTGTTCTGCTGCAACACCCGGCTGAGCTCTCAGCAAAGCAGCAAGGTGCAACAGGACAGCAATTGGCAAATGGGCAGAAAAACAGATCTTACTGCCTATTTTACCTAAGTCAGTCAAGTGTTTCTTGTTCAGGCTTCTGCCAGGAGGTGCATGTGGCAAACACCTCCCTGCAGTCACCTCTTTCCAAACTGTCCCTTAAAAAAGCACAACTTGATGTTCATTTATCCATTGCACTTCAAGCAGATCAGAAGAAGGTCCCAAGGTTTCTATGCTATTGAACCTTTCTCCTGGGACGGTGAGGGGATAAAAGCCCTCCTCAAGCCTTGAAGTGCAGGCATCTGGACCCCAGCCATTTCCACCTTACATGCTGCAGGTGCCCTTACAGACCCTGGACCTCGAAGGCCAGCGAAAGCATCCACTAGCAAAATAAGCTGAATAAGCAACAACGTTTCTGAATAAGCTGAGGTTGCTTTCCCAGGCCACTGTGTGTGTTTTTGTCATACCAGCACCTCCAGGAGGCTCCCATCCCAAGATAACGCTTCCCACTTCCCAGAAACCAGCTGGAAGCCCTCCCCCAGGTAGCAGCTCCCTGGTGTTGCAGGAGGTAGGACATGAGTGACAGGTCAGGGGAGAAGAGCCAAGTATATGAACAGGTTCAGCTAACAGCCCAGCATCTCCTTGAACCCCGCCCCCGCTGCACCGACAGGAGGTCAAGCTCCTGCACCGGCACTCAAACATGGGTGCAGCCCCCCTCTCTCTGGAGAGTCACGCAGGGAATCCCTACTCCCCATTACCCTCTGTGGTGAGGTACCGGTGTTGATGCTCATCCCTGCTCCCTTGCTCAGGATGACCACCTGAGCTTGTTCCCTTAATCCCAAAGGCATCCAGACACAAAACAAAACAATGACCTGACCCCCTTTCTAAGGGTCTGGGCTTCCCTCTGTGGCAGGACACATATGCATGCAGAAGGATGCTGGAACAGGGTCGCTCTGTCTTTCCCAACAGTAGGTACTCACGTTTTCTCTCTTCTCTTTCAGATCGGAGCACAGTGCTATCTGGAGTGCTCGGCTCTCACACAGAAAGGCCTTAAGACTGTCTTTGATGAGGCAATCCTGACCATTTTCCACCCCAAGAAGAAGAAGAAGCGTTGTGCAAAGTGCCACAGCTGCTGCACCCTTGTGTGAAGTCACTTGGAAAGAAAACCAAGATGAGTCCAATGAAACCAAGCAGGTTAGAAAGGCAATGAAGGTCACATGCAACTGAAATGGGGAACATGACCAGAAAGGGGTCCTTCTTACCCAAATATAGGAGCCCTCTGTTCTGTGAAACCTCCAAGCTGTATCACAGTAGGCCAACTCATGTCTATGTGCTTTCCTAATCCTCCAGAGTTGTATGCAGCCTGTTCCCACTACTGCAGACTGCACTGAGCCAACAGAAACCAGGATGCCTGCTCCTGCTTGACTCTTCACCTTAGGAATAAGGTGAAGGTGATGTGTGGAAAAACAAAGAACTAAAGGTGGTAAAAGAAACAAGAGAAACTCCATTTGTGGCCTTAAGCACAATCAAAATTAGGAATTTGCAGTACTTAGGAATTTAATCTGAATTGACTGAAAGCACATGGAGATCTGTAGAAATCTATTATGTAAGATATACACGATAGGTAAGATGTACTTTTAAATTACTTTCCTTTTGTAAGACTCACTAGTTCAGGATATACTTTGGTTTGTTCAAACTACATGGAAGCAAAGGTGGAGCGATTCCAGCTTGTTTTCACTTAATGGTGAAACTTCACAGCATCAGCGTGTTGCTGCACCCAAGCTATCAAAATGGATCAACATTTACCTCCAGACTTAAGGAATGTTCTTACAACAAAAAAATGCAAATAACTGTATTTTAACAGGGGAATGTTCAGGCTGAGCCACGTTTCCATAAACTGGGAAAGGAAGAACAGAGTTATAGCATTAATGTATTGAAACAAAGAAATTCTGCCACCAAAGAATATTGCCCTAGACGTAAAACCGCAGCATGGAACAATCTCTCTTCCAAACTGAGAACATCCACAAGACATATTGCCATGGCAACTGAAAATTTACCTTATAGATCAGCTGGATTTCTACATCTCACCCAGCAGATGAAAATAGCAAAAAACAAAAAGCCAAAGGTCACACTGACTTCAAGAGCTTTAAGGTGATCCAATTGCCTTAAGATATTTTTTTTAAAGGAGTATCTCGTGTAAAAAACCTCATCAAAGTGGAGTTGCAAACATGTTGATTTATTGTAGTCTCCCTCCCCCCGTTCATTACTTCTTTCTTTGCTCCTGTTTTACCATCTCCATTACTGTGCGTGCTGTTGGAGCTGCAGCGTGGCCGCCGTCCTCGGGAGTG
>NW_010550373.1:0-400 GCF_000687285.1 Phaethon lepturus | reverse complement strand
TCCCGGGAGGCGCAGATGGCGGGCGCAGCCGACAGCACCGAGGTGGGAAGGGAAGCCCAGAGCCGAAGGGAAGGGAAGCCGCCTGTTAGCGCTCTTTGCTGCTGCAGAAAGCGTGCCTTTCCACTAAAGCCTCTCCGGGGAGCCGGTACATGTGCACACCACGGCCACGCAGACGCTCAGAGGTGAGCTCGCAGGGCGCCTCGTTACTTGCCTCTGCCTCGGGCACCCTGGCAATGCCACGAGACCGTCTTGTTAGGGACTTCATTCCCCAAGCAGAAAATCACAGCGCCAGCGGATACAGGTTTCAAGAGCTCTGGCGTGACTCCTTGCAAAAGCAGTGCCTGCAGCCAGCGTTTCCAGAAGGCTGGGAGTAAGCGAGGAACAGCCGGGCCCCCTCCCG
>NW_010550372.1:12857-22060 GCF_000687285.1 Phaethon lepturus | reverse complement strand
AGCACATCCTAGAAACGAACGGTGCAGCGGTATGCTGTGAAGCTGCATCCTGATAGTAGATGCTTTGCGCGAGACGCGAGGCTGCTCCCATATATATTGGGTAATAAATGCCCCTTTGGTAGGAGGAGACAGTATTTCATTGCAAAAGTAAAAAATAATAACGGGGGAAAGTGCTATCTCAGCTTGCTGCATAAATAGCTAAAATAAGCACGATGCAGGCATATAATTTGGAACACAGATTAATAATTTCTGCTCTGAGTAGTGGTAGCTAGCCTGATTTATTGTGGTGATGGTATTATGGTCCCAGGCTTTATTGTCCTTTAAATTATACTGCAGTCTATACAGGAGGTAGACAGGGATCTAAATCAAGTATTATTGCCTGTAAATTTGGGAACAAATAGTAGTTTTTCCCCCTTTAAATCACTGAGTTTGTGTGTTTTATAAGGTGAACGTTACGACTTTTTATGTGACCGAAGTTCTTGTTTCCCTGCTTCGCTTTTTCCAGCCCGCGAGTCCACCTCCGCTCCCTCCCCGCGTCCCCGGTGGTTTTGCAGCCACTGCAGCTCTGCAATTGTCTCCATTTTCCTGTGTGGCGAGCGGGGCCAAGGAGTCCTGCTCCTTCGGGATTTCTGCATACAGGAGATGCTTTTTATCTGACTCAAAGCCACGCAGCAGCCTCTGGGTGGGCAGAGCCGGACGTTCACCGCGGCTCCCTGCACGCAGGCGGCAGGGAAGCAACCTTTGCACGCCTGTATATTAATATTAATTTTGCATAAAGCAGCCACCGCCCGCACCACCAGGAAAGCCCCTTCCCCACTGCCAGGATGGAAATCCTGGGCTCCAGGTGCTTGGGGATGGATGCAGCCCCACGGCACAGGGGCACGCAGCCCCACGGGAGCACCCGCTGGCGCAGGGGGACACGGGCACCGTCTCCCTCCCGCCCTCGTGCGACGGGAGAGACATCGCTACGGCCGGGGGGACACTGAACGAGGGCTTGGCAACCTGCTAAGCTGGCCTGTATGCCTGACCCCGTCTGAGGGAAGGGACGGCCGCCGATCGTCGGCCGCTTTCTGTAAGGGGCCGGTGACTGCTCTGCCGCCTGCGCGGCCCCTCTTCGGCAGGTAATTGAAAAGATGATGAGAGCAGCTGCCATTCCCCGCCGGCTCTGCTCGCCCGGCTGCGGGATTGCAATTCATTTACAGGCACTAGCGTGCGGTTTATGCTTTTGTCATCTCACACCTGAATGTCTGGATCAGACTCTTTATTTCGGTCTTGCCCTTTGTACCGCTCGGTGTATCTGCAGCGTCCCCGTCTGCTGCTGCGATTACACCGCGCACACAGCTCGCTCCCGCTGCCGCCTGTGCCGGGAGCATGGAGCAGAGGGGGGGACGGCTCCGAGAGCGGCCGAGATGAAAGAGCGGAGACCACCTGTGGCAGAGCCGCGCTCGGCGCATCTCGCCGCAGTGCTCCTGCCAGCGCGGGGACAGGGACAGCGAGGGGGTCCAGCACCAAAAGGGCCCTATCGCAAGAGGGGCTTCACAAACACAGGGTAAAAGATGGTCTTGGCTGCGAAGAGCTTCTGCTGTAAATAGCTGAGAAAGATAAAGGAAGGAGAAGGAAAGGGAGGGTGGGAGCCTCGTGGTGCGGACGGAGGAAAGAGGGGCTGGAGCGCAGTTACAGGGAAGGCGTATGGCACACTGCAAAGTCAGATCTGGAAAACGGGCGCAGGAATCCACCCTTTCCTTCAGGCTTCCCTAAGCGCAGCAGCTCAGCTGCCAGTTCGGCACAGAGGGAACGGGGCAGATCCACTCCTTCCCCCCAGCACTGAGGCAGCCTCTTTGGTCCTCTGCTCCGTGGCGCAAGCCTGGCACGGTGGGTTACCGAGAACGGGCAGGGCAGTGACGATGGGAGCCCCCAGCCTAGTAAGAGATACGGACAGAAGGATTCGTAGCATTTTTGTACCTTCGTTGATGGTTGGGATGTTGCTTTGCAGACCCTGTGATGTATTAGTCCGGCCTCCTCTCAGACAAGAAAAATGGGGTAGGCAAAATGTTTCTGTATTTGTAGGGTTAGAACAAATCGTTTTTATGTTAACAGAGCAGCTGTAACCATTAGGGGATCCTGGCAGCCTTAAAGAAGAGCTGCAAAAAGAAACCTTCCCTTAAGCTCACGTGAAACCTCAGAGGAGACGCTGGGTTTGACCGCAGGCTGTCCAGAGCAGGGATGCTGGCTGGGCGGGCTGCAGACCCCGCGGCCGTTCCGCGCAGCCGCGGGTGCCCGTATTGCCGAAGCAGCTGCCAAGGACCAGCACTCCCAGTACAGGAGACGAAGGGGAGATTCAACAAGCTGAGCGAGAAACGGGTCGGCACAAGAGTTTGTTTGCTTACCGTCTGCGCTGGGCCATATTGCAGATCTGATATCTGCTCTCCCAGTCTATCAATACCGTGTTTGCCAAACAGCTCTTGGCAGAGCCGTCAGACGCAGCCCTGCCAAACGCCTCCTTGGCACACGGGAGCAGTCGCATTGTGGCGGCAAGCGAAGACATCCCTGCGCGGGGAGGCGGAGGAAGGAAGGAGGGGCAGGACTCCTGCACTAGATGCCTTGGGCCCAATCCTTTGCTCCCTGCCGCGAAGCTGCCCGGGGCCGGGGGCTGCAGGAGTGACCACAGAGGGAAGAAAATCAATCTCTGTTCCTTTCCCAGCGCACTGGTTTCAGCCTGACAAAAAGCTTTCTAGTAATACTGTCTCCTATTCGATATAGTATAAACCAAAGGATTACATGTAAGCAGACACAAGAAAAGACTTCTACTATCACATATGCACGTTTTAGTTGAGCAAAAGCCTGAGTTACGTGCACCGTGAAATGGACTTTTAACTGCAACAAGTGAGCTAAAATCCTGATCGAGGATGCCTTCCTGATCTCTTAAGTGCACAACGCTCTCATAGAGGAGAAGCTGTGTTACCTTAATACTTAAAGTTCCTGAGACTCCTTCTAGTATTCATTACTCCTCCCATGCTTTCAGGCAGTTCAGCTTCCAGCAGCTCGCCAGCTTGTGCTGTGCTCGAGCAGAGGAGCAGCCCCAGCGCAGCTGAGCAGCACGCAGAGGCAGTACAGGCAGTTGACCTGCTCTTCTGCTCTGTGCTGAAGTAGAGATCTGTACTTGAGAGATGCAAAAAAGGTGTAAGATACCACCTTTCCGCGGTGTAAGTGTCCTATGCTGCCCTTGCACAGGTAAAAATGACGGTAAGAGGCCCCAGGCCTTGGACAGCCGACTGTGTTTCTCCTGCCCTTTCTGCCTCTTTGTTCAGGCACTCAGAGCTACAACACAGACGCTATCAAGGCTGAACTTAAGATGACTGAGCTGAGTTTTAAGCCCCGGCCTTTTGAGTGAGTTCATAAATTAAGCATCACATGATTCCCCCCCCTTTGGTGATCTATAAAAAGCAGAGTGAACAGGGCATCAACACCAGAATGTCACCATTGTGAGAGCAATTTCCCTCTAGCTCCTATTTTTAAACAACCTCCTGGAGTCCCTCCTGCCCACGCTCTGGTGAAAGCACTCCAAAGCTTAACAGGTTTGACATTTTCATTTCTGTTTTCCTTGAAATCCCCAACATCATCTGATTGAGCATTACAGCTTGTTTGCGTCCTATTGCCTGTAAACATATATCACAAGCCCGAACACCAGAAACACGAGGCAGTGAGGCTGTGACAGAGAGGTCCCGATTAAGGGAATGATTGCAGATTAGCTGCCGCAGACCCCCCCACCTTTGAGCTGTGCTCTCCCCACGGTCTTTTCTGTGGACGATTTGCTTTCTGGATAATGGCTCCTGGCACGTAGCGCAAGAGGCACGTTTTTATTTCACGAGCACCGCGGAGGCTGCTGCCCAGGCTCCCGTGCCCCATTTTGCCGGTAGCACAACTTTGCACTTTCCTTCCATCAGCTGCTGCTGCAAGTGCATTACAGACTCTGTGCTCTTTAGCATTACCCCTCAGCATCCCACTCATCCGGTACAAGGCGTCGGGGAGCGAAACGCAGCCTCCTTTAAGTCAGCGTTGCCCTTGACTATGCCAGTGCCGCTGTGTCAGTAGATGGAGCTCATTCCAACCAGCTGCACTGCTGGGAGCTCTCTAACTAAAGGGCTGCTGTCGGGAGCACTGTCCTGTTATTAATACCCTGTATATTTACATAATCAGACATTAGCAACGAGCTCCTCACAAGTCTTCTCAGCCTTGTCCCACAACCCTGAAACATCATCTTCCATGAACCTGGGTCTCCTGATGTAACAACCCTCTCTGCGGGGTAAGGGAGGGCAGCAGGGCGAGAGCACGGCTGCTCCGTGCAGCTGGTTCAGCTGGAGATCCCGTGCCTTCCGCGCTGCTCCCACGCTGCTCCCGCGCCTTCCTGACCCGCGCGGGGCCAGCTTCCACACCTGCCTCCGCAGGCACTCCCAGGAGCGGGGGGAGAATCAGCGCCCACAGAGCTTTGCTCCCTTCAGACCGGCACCTCTTCCTCCTGCTCTCACCTCCTCCGTAAAGCCTGTTCTGCTTCCCCCTCCGCCCTTGGCTTCCGCAAATCCATCACAGACAAAGCGAGGGCTACAAAGTCCCCAGCAGCCTAGAAGCTTTTCCAAGTCCCATCAGGTTTTCAAAGGCTAATGTGCTGGACATCATCGGAACCTTGTGTCCCTCTCACTGCATAGCAACTAATCCTGCCAAAATTATTATGACGATCATCATAACTTCAGTGCTGTGGGTTTCTCCCCTGAAGCGACAGCACGGCAGAAGAGCGAACAGACCGGAGTATGTCGCCAGGGACTTGTTGGTGTCCCCTTCACAGGACATATGTTCTGTGTGCTAACACATTCAAGGGATTCATTCACCTTTGATCTCTGTTTTTTTAAGCTGCTCATCTTGTGAGCAGAGATTAAAATCTGGGTATTAGGCCAACCTTTGTCTAGATGACACGCTGTGCTCGCGGCGCAGGGGCTTTATACGTGAGCAGCTCCAGCAGAGATGGCACCTATATGGCTGTACTCGCTTTTTCTGTCCCTTTACTTGAGGGGCCCAAAGCATCGCAGGGTTCAAAGAACCCCTGGCGATACGGCAGCATGCTATCATCTCTGGGAGCATGATTATAGCTAGTGCTGAAAATTGCACAAAATACCTCCCCAATGATGAAGATTGCAGGGAGGCTGGGAAAATTACCTTTTTCATTATGTCTTAAAAATACCGCAATCTCAGCCTGTGCCTGAGATTCTAGGAACTGATGTGTTATTCAGAACAGCACTGCTGGAGTGGGCTTGCAGAGAGCAAAGAAAATGGAACCTTCTCTTAGCCAGATACATCAGGACCCCTGTGACTGCTGGTTTTAAATCCCAATACTTTGAATTTACTATGGTTGTTGAAAAGCTTTCTGCAGCTCCCGCTCAACAGCAGGAAATGCTGTAGGCATCTTGGAGAAGGTTTAAAAGAGAGAAATTGGACCCCAACAGATGCTTTTGCAGGATGTCAGAGGGTGCTTGGCAGCCCTCCACGAACCCAGGACCAGGCCTGGAGAGGACCTGGGCAACAGGAGCCCACCGGAGCCGGCACGGGGAAGCGTCTCGCTGCGGGCTGCGCCGGCGGCTCCTCGCGGGATGCGCATCCCCTCCCGGGCTGCAGAGCAGTGGGAATCGTGCAGCAGTTCCACCAGCGGTGCAGATGAAAGCACCAACAGTTCCCATTAGCAAAAACCGGCTTATGCTAAGTGGCAGGAGGACATATGCTGAGGTGGGAGTTGGCAGCCGACGCTCTGCGCACCATCCTTGTACCGTAAGTCAGGATCTGCCCGCAGCTCTGCCGGCCTCCTCCTCCTCCTCACCCGCAGAGCCCGCGCCGCAGGGCTGCCTGCTCCGTGGGGACGGGGCGAACGCGCCCCGCAGACTTTGTCCCAGGCACGCACAGAACTCGGAGACAGGCTGCTCAGACACCCGCGAGGGCGGACATGGGCTGGCTCGGCTCAATTCCTGTCTGACTGAAGGAAAAACCTGTTCAGAGGCGTCTGGATGAGGTGCTTCAGAGTCCCAGAAGCAGCTACTTCTTTGTGGTAACCAAGGAGCATCTTTCTGCTCCTCTGAGCTCTGGAGCAAAGGACAAGCACGCTGGGAGAAGACCTTGCCCAAAAGGAGCTGAAAACCCTCTTCATTGCAGCGCAGCATTTGGGATCCTGTCAATTTAAAATATAGCTGTGTCGCAGCTGATGCTCTGCGGTGTTTGAGATGCAACACGCCGAGTCGTTCAATCTTTCTAAGTAACTTTCTGGTTCTGGGCGCCCGCTTACACAGCGCTGGCACCAGAGTCCCGGCCGGCAGCTCCCGGGAAGCCCCCGCAGCGGCGGGAGGAGGGCACTGCAACCGCGCAGCTCCGGAGAATTTACCAGAATATGGCAAATCAGAGAAGAAGATAGCTTTGGCTAGGAGCCCATCCCTGTTTATTGCTGAACTGAAGCCAGCAATAAAATTAAAAGCCAGAAACAAAACACAAAAAGCATAAAGGAAAAATATGAAATTGGTAACAATAAAGAGAAATTAGAAGTTACGCAAAGTAGAAAATTTATAGGAAAGCCTAAAGACATCCTGGTAAAATCTCCATGTTTAGCAAGGCAGAGGAGAATAGGTGAAATCCGACGAAATGCTAATAAATCAATAGGACATTATTAGATGGATATGATGTAATTGTAGTTAATGGTGCAAAAGTGATACACAGAAAGGATTAATGCATATTTTCTGACCTTTACATGAAAAGAGTGATATCTAGTATCGCCGAGGGATGCTGAAGTGTATTTCTTCCCATTGGCGTTGGAGGGGGGAGGAGCCCGGACCGCGGTTGTAAGGAGAGACTCAAAACCCAGGAAAGCTGCCCCGAGGCTCGCAGTGCTGGCCGGGAGCAGTGCTGGGTGACCACAGGCCGATGGGAACAACACGTGTAGGAGCCGGGAAGCTCCAGGGGTCGGGGAGGCAGCAGCGTCGAAGGGAGGGAAGCAGGATGGACCAGCTAACGTGAGCTTGGCAGAGCTGACAGGAAAGTCAATTAATTAAGCATTTAGAAGTAGTACTAATGTAATGCCCCTCAACACATTTTCATGGAAAACAGTTGTCAAATAAATCTGACTTCATTCTGTGGTGAGGTTTGGGATTCGAGATACAGCCCTCGCTCCTATTCCATGTTGGATTTTAGCGTTAGCATGAAAGGGGCAGAGCTGTGTGGAGCCCACAGGAGACAGCCGGCGTAAATCAACGCGCAAAGACATTTGGGAGGATGATGAAAAGGCACGGAAGCTGGTGAGCGGCATCTGGAGGGGCCTGCACGGCACAGGTCACGGGTATTAAGGTGGAGTTTGGCATTTCTTGCTTTCCTGTCAAATTTTAGTTGGAGGAAAAAGAAACAAAATAAAACAAACTCAAAAACTGTAAGCCTAACTCTGAAGCCTCCCTAGAGAAGACATGACCTTGGAGGGTTACTTGTTGCGTGAGTAGAGAGTTCCCACAATTTTAAGAGCAAGGAACAAAGGTGTCTATTTTTTACAGTGGATATCTGAAAATAGCAACACCACCATGCTTTTCACCCCAGAATCAGAAATTTCGTTCTGGAAGAAAAGGGACTCAAGGGCTGTTTCTTCTTCTTCACTTCATTTGGTTTGATCATTCCCCCCCAACCCTTCCCATCACTGGGAAGTAACGCATCCTACGCCTTCCTGAACCACGAACTCTAAACAATGTGCTGTCTTCAGCCAACTGTGACTAAAACAGAAGCCAGCACATTTTTAAAGCAGTTAGTGCTGCTGCTATAAAAAGAAGTTTATATGAAGTCTAGTGGTGTGGCACAGCTGCTCAGGTTACTACTGTTGCTCCACACATACTTCCTCTGCCTGGATCAATTTTTTTGTGTCATTTTTAATCATCCAGTGAATCTTAGTTCTTGAAACAGTATAATAGTAGGGTGCTAAATAATTTCATTGGGGGAGGTGAGAACAGACGCATCTTGGTTTTGAAATCATTATTTCCAATTGAATCAGCCAGGCGAATTCACTCTTAGGTAGTCTGTGCTATAGGGACACTTAATAATAAAGGTTTCCCCTCTTTACTTGCTTTTCTAGGGCACAAATCTAATATATGACTTGCAAACTCTGGTCCCTACTGAATTTGCACTGACATTTTTTCCCGGCTATCAAAAGCAACAAAAGCGGCCCCAGACTCAGGTGATTCGTGGCTATCTGGAGGAGCCAAAAATTTCCCCCCTAAGCCAGTTGTTCCCAGACACTAAGAAACCACCAGCGGTGCTCAGAGGTGACAGCATGGGAAGCACTTCAGTTTGGTCAGAAAGTCAAGCTCTTTCAGACCAAGGGCGAGAAACAAAGGGGATGATTGCTGCGAGACCTCTGAAAGGATGAGGGCCACAGCTCGGATGCAGGAATGATCAGACAGCAAGTGTTGGCTCCCTGGGGCTCTGCAAAGTACCCGACCGCGCTCCTCATGGGCAAGGCCACTGCCATGGCCACGGGCAGCACGAGCGCTCTGACTGCAGCCAACTGGCGCTGGGAGAGCTACCCCATGCCCAGGGAGCAGCAGCGCCCGGATCCCGCTGAGACGCGAGCAGGGTTTCCGAAGCGCCTTGGAGTTTCATCTGTGCAACGCTTCGCTCATCCCCTCCTCGCCTGCCCTTCCCTCCTCCTTGCTCACTGCATCCCGCTCGCATAATGGCTTCCAAGCATCTCAGGGCGTGACCTTGTCTAACAAGGGGCCCTGCTGAGTGTCTGAAGCACGCTTTAAAACGATGAATATAAATGCAATCAAAGATGCACCAATGCAGAAAAAAAGAATACACAACCCAGCTGAGGAGTAAGGGCCAGGCTGACCTGAGGCGTAAGCGATCCGCTTCCCCGTGGTCACCGGCCTCTCTCTCGGCCCCGACAAAACCAGCCTGTAACACAGGCTTAGCGATTTGCAAGATGAAAGACGGGGGGAAGATTGAGAGGTTATTGATTGAAGGCTGGACTTGGGCTGTACGCATGCGATGTATGAACAAAGCAAGACATGAAAAATTAGTAACAGTAGCCAAGTCTCAGGTACTGGGGACATCATTGTCTTCTGCAGCCTGCTTAGGTTCCCGATGGCAGAACAGCTTCTGCACCGGTTCTTTATTCAAACGAGCATTTTACGCTC
>NW_010550372.1:8612-12826 GCF_000687285.1 Phaethon lepturus | reverse complement strand
CCGGTTCTTTATTCAAACGAGCTTTTTCCGCTCGCGGCTGGGCAGGACCGCGCAGCGCCTGCTGCTGCTCACCACACTTCCCGTTTGACTTCTGCTTTTTGGGACCAGTCTTAGTCCGTATGGGGCAAAGTGGTTTCTCCTTCTGTCAGAATTAACTAAATATCGTCCCCTTGCTGAAACACCCAAGTGAAAAAGCACGTTTCAGACTAATGCATAAAAAGCTTTTTTTAGCTGGGTTTCTGAAGATATTGCATTTGAAGTCTGTGCCTCCTATCAGGCCCGTGGCAGTCAAGTACCTGTGATTATGTACTCTCATTAAAGTTTGGTGTTAATTGAAAATGCTGTTGAAAGCCATGTAGTGTTGTTGTGCCGTAGCCTAAGTGACCTCAGTGAGGTCTGAAAAAAGGAGTTTTTTCCTTTGAAGAACTCAGGGAAGAGATGTCTGTCACCAAGACTTATAAAGTTTGCTGTATTATTATTTTAGAAACAGAACGAACCTAGATTTGTAAACAGCAGGAGAGAGCATCTGGCCTAGGTCAGTATTTCTTGTGTGGGCTTTTTCCATTCAGAAGGGCTCTTCTGGCACCGTGCACCACAGCAAAAACATTTGTCATTACCACACAGCATCAAAACTTTCAGGCAGCGACTGTCTTTCCATCAACGCCCACTGGAAGCGCAGGTGCTCCGAAAGGTCTTGGTTACCTGCGGCCTCGCTGGCTGCCTGTGCCGGGAGACGTCCTCCCACAGCTCCTGTGGCTGGAGAGCTGAAGCGAGCCAACTTGCTGAGAGTCAGTGATTCAAGGCTGGGTTTTACCCTTTCAAGGACCTGCATTTCCTTCTTTAGCAAGATGCGCACAAAAAGCACTTGACTAAGTCAGACACGGGGTTTCATGCCGAAATCAAGTAGAAGCTGTCATACCATTTTGCTCTAATGGGAATCAAATACAGAGTAATTTGGGTTGAGCTTTCATTTAAGTTTCTTTAGAAATGAAACCTGAAATGACAAGGAGCACGAGGAAAATTGCGCCGATGTATCCCTGGGAGCTGAGTATTGCAGTTTCACCAAATCCCCTTATTCAGGACGTACTCTTACAATACAGGTAGACGGGACAAGGCTGAGATTTGGAAACATCACAAACAGCATGATGAGCAGGCAGGGGTTCTTTTCAATCCAACATGTGCATAAACAACTATAGCAGGCATAATATTTCAAAATATTCCCTATGTAAGATTGATTTTTTAAATGAATGTGCTTGCCATGTAGAAACTGCATCTGCAGATAGACAAGGGACAGCATTTTACAGATAAGAATGTTTGACGCAAGCTAGTTTTATCATGCGAGCTCACATATTCACAGAAGTCCAGTATTTGAGCAAATTAAGTCTATACTGGCACCAGAAGCACCTATTTGGTCAAGCCGTAGAGCAGAGAACATGCACTGGGCAACTTCCTAAGAGTTCAGCCTTCTATACCTTGTGAGATGGGGTGATCAGTGATTAATGACCATTACTGCAGCATATTTTCATACTCTCTAGAAGAAAACTATGAGACTGAGACAGGGGTCAGCTCCAGCACAGCAAAGTTTCTCCTTCCTCAAGATGAACCCCTGAGCATCAGCGAGGGAAGGCTGCGATGTATACATACATGCTTTCTTTAGATGAAGGTTGTGGTGGGATCTGCTTTTCAGACAGGGTTGGGAAACAAAGCTCTTCTGGCCTTGGGTCACTGCTAAATACACTGTCCTGGGGAGAAGGTCATGCTAACAGACAACAGACTAAAATGCATCTGTTGGGCATTTTAAAGGGTGCAGTTTAAAAATTAAGATACAAGAGTGCCTGCAAATCTAAAATACCATGTACATGTCAGTGGATTTAGAGAACAGGCTCAATAAACAATGGAGCATCTGTTTGCAAAAAGCAGACAAAGCCAATGAGCAGGCCTATGCTTATTTTTATATCATAATTCACTGCTGGAGTGTGAGTGTCTGTGGCTTGACTCCTGATAAGCAGCAGACAGACAGAAACGTGGTCACCAGCTGGTGCTGCTGGCACCGCTGCCTGCATTGCAGCAGGGCTGGAGCCCAGGCAGGATGGAGCAGGACAGGAGCTGCTGAAGAGCACAGAGAGGAGACGGCATGTCTGTCCGAGAGGAAGCAAGGGCGCAGGCAGCCGAGTCACGTCCCTGGTGCACAAACGGACTAGTGATCACCTCCTTGCTGCAACAGTCCAACGGGAGGTGTTGTACCCTCACAGCGTGACGGGGCCGGCCACACCTTGCTCTGAGCCGTGCGACCCATGCCAAGGTGCACGGCCCCTCTGCGCTGAGAGCGGGCATCGGGAAGGAGACGAGAGACTCGAGAGCCAAAGGAACAAAGTATTGGCAGAGAGAAGAAAAACGACCCAAATATAAGTGACAAGTGGTGTTCGAATAGGAAACAGCGTCTTGCTGAACTCTGCACATAAAATGAGTGGAGAGAGTGGAAAGTGTCTAAAGCAATTTGAGGAAGTTTATTGAATCCCCACAGGGAGCTCCAGATGGTTTGTGTGGCTACTGCAGCTTTTGTTGCTCATGCAAAAGCTGCCCTGAGTTTTCAGGAGCATTTGTGATAATAACAGCGTTTGCTTTTCTGTCTGCCTCCACGGGCGCAGGGACGTTCTTCCCCCACCAAAGCTCTACGAGGGGCTCCTCTCTCCTCCCCAGTGCCGGCACCGTCCTCCCAGCACAGCACATCAGCGTTTCTCCCCGTCCCCTGTTCTTTGGGAGTTAGAAACTCAGCCTCAGATCTGCATGTCTGGTTTATATGATGCTTAAAGGTGTCTTTGTGGCCTCTATAATTAGACAACCTGTTGTCACGGAGCTGCAGGCTGTTTCATTAGGTTTGTGGCCACACGAATGCTATGACACAGCATTCCCCCGGGGCCGAGAGCCACAGGGCGGCTCCTGTTGCAGCTTCCTCTGCTCATGCCACTACAGGTACAAGCCTCCATCCTGTCCCCAGGTGCATCCAATGATTTAAACCTGATGCTTTTAAACTATGTCTGCAAGATTCCCACACAGTCCTTTCAGATACAGTACAGCCGTGCCCCACAAACCCCAAGCAAAGGCACGGTACAGGTGAGACCGTCTCCTCCCTGCGCTCCATTTCCATGGTCTCTCAACCTCAGGTTGGAACACCAGAGCCAGACATTTAACTGGTATAAAGCAACTGAATCAAAGTCCAGGGGAAGCAGCAGCTCTAGAGCAACTTGTGGTTTTGCAGGGGCAAAGAGAAGTCTTTAATCAATTGTATGTGCAAGCTATTATTTCCCTGCTGTTTCCAATAGTCTTCTTTCCCCTCAGATATGCTGTGCTCTCACAGTGTTCTACCTAAAGCAGGAAGAGAAGTATTTGAGGTTTTCTTTTTAGTCATGCATTTTTAATTGGACTATAAATTCCACTTCGTTGTGCTCTAGAATGTTATTTTTATTTTCCAATAGAACTGTCTCTTTGATGAGGGCAGAGATTTATTACCCAATTTGCAGCTTTATGTTTCCCTTTTGGTCTGTTGTTTTAGACGTTTCCTAGTTATACGGATAACCCTTTCCCCCCATCTTTTTCAAGTTGGATTTCCTCAAGTCCTTATTTCTGCACTATTCATTAATACCCACTTCTTTAACCCAGTCGCAGGATTCATCCTGGATCCATCCATAGACCTACATTTCCACGTCGTATCTTCTTGAGGATGTCTTTGAGCCTCCTATAATTAGGCAATATATTGTCATCGAGCTGTGTGATGTTACAATGATTTTACGGCCATCTTTATGCTCTGGGCCCCTGCACAATGCTTACACAGAAATACTGAAAGGACATCTTACATGTTTGGTTTTTTTATACACCCATGGAAAACAATGCCTCGACCTCCAAACCAGCTTGTGGTTAATCATCAGTAGATAAAGCCAGAAGTAGAGAACCTGTTAGAAGTTGTACTATTCAGTGGTGTTTTAGCTAAGTTTGTGTAATGGGAGGAAAACAGAGCCGCAGTTAATTTAAGCGCAAATACCTTGTAACCCGGTAATTAAACCGACTCCCTAGTACTCTGCCTTAAAATGGCTCCTCACTAATCGGCACAGGCAGCACGGGGCAGCGGTGACACAAGCAGGACAAGCTGTGCTGCAGGGGGTCCGGGCTCGGTCAATCCCGGCGCAGGCTGCAGGGCAGGCGCCCGGCGGATGTTC
>NW_010550372.1:7389-8581 GCF_000687285.1 Phaethon lepturus | reverse complement strand
CTGGCCGACCTGCTCCGTCCGCCTGGCGAGCCGAAGCGCCCGAGCGCTGTGAGCGGAGCTCTGCCTTGGTCCAAAAGAGCTGGGGTGAAACACAACCTAAGGCAGCTTCTCCCCAGGTGGCAAAGCCCAGGAGATGCCGTGTGTCGGCCATGTCACAGACAAAATACAGACCAGGGCTGGCCCCCATTTGGTGGGGGAACCCCAGAAGGGCAAGCCAGGGCTGGTAGAGGTCCCGACTCCCCTGACTGTAGATAAATACTCACATCCTTTCTCTGTGGCTGGGGAAGAAGAGCTCCAACTGGGATACCCACAGTGACGTGAACTTCAGCAGAGGTCCTCCCTGCAGAAGCTTCTCCTCCTTCCGGGAGAACTGGGCCCAGGGAGCAGGGAGGGGATGTTCAGAGGAGCACCCGGAGCGACAGGAACAACCAGAGCGAGAGCAGGGCGTTCTCAGGCCCCTCGCGGCGTTCAGCGCCGTGCCTGGCAGGGCACGCGGGGAGCGCGGGCCACACGGGGACTGGTCTGCCGGAGCCGCTCCACAAGGCACCCAGACAGATCAGCCGTGAGGGGATCTGGAGGTGGAACCAGCATCTCGAAGACCAGACTGGAGAGATCCACGGGCACCGCCAGAGCAAAGTGCTTGTCCTGCCAGAAGCTGCAAAGCCTGCAGCTGCTGCTCTCCTTCCCGACGCCTGACTTGCCAGAGGTGATCGGGCGCCTTGCAGGCACGGAAACATGGACAAACTCCACATGGATGCACCTGGGGACACTGCCAACGGGGTTATACCCATCACAGCAGTGCTCGGCTGTGAAAGAAGTTGGGTTTGAAATACCAGCCTCTCTGCACTGGCTATGGGACTCAGTTTGCTGACCTTTCTGCACACACTTGCCGTATTTGTTTTCAGGAAAGCTGGCTTTTTGCTTCTTACCTGAAGAAATAACCATCATCCTTTGATATTACTTCAGTCTATTTATACAAAGTCTATCTCAGTGCAGACTTCAAAGGTCACAGGAAAACTCTGGGAGTTAATTGGCCCCATCATTTCTAACGCTGCTTTTGACATTGGGAAGATTCCTTGTTATTAAACTAGAAAAAGGCTTAGTTATTAGTATTTGACACTACTTTAAAAATGGAAAATATGCAAAAAGAGATTCAGCACATGTAGCTCTCCAGCACAGCTAAGACACTTTT
>NW_010550372.1:0-7358 GCF_000687285.1 Phaethon lepturus | reverse complement strand
TGCTGAAAAGGCTGCATTATTTCCACTAGTGGCAGGTGAGCATCAAGAGGATGAGAGAAGTTAAGGCATTTGTGTTTAACCCTTTAGCTCCACCGGCAACCCTCCTATGTTCTCCCTGTGACCTTTAACTTATGTGCCTCCTGCAGAACTAGACTTTTATGTATCTTTGTTTCAGCACTTAACAGCAAGGATTATTTGAAGAACTATTCAGCAAAAATTAAGTTTCTTATATTCATGCAATACACTCTATAAGAATGTGTTGCTGGCAAGATGTATTTGAAAGAGATCAAAAACACATGCTCGTATGAGCCCTGGAAGGGGAAGCTAGAAGTGGCATTGACAACAGTAAAATCTGCGTAGAAGGAAAGAACGACACCTAAGCACGCGCATGGCTGCGCACATCTCCACAGCACGTTCTCGGCCATCAGCATAACTGCCCCCACCCCTCAGCAGCAGCGCTGGGCCACGACGGGACGGGACACGTCCTCACCGTCCCCGGCAGAGCAGCCGCCCAGGGACACGAAACGGGAGCTGCTGCGTCCTCACGGCCAAAGCCGGCTGCCCCGGCAGCTCCAACACCCCTGTGCTGACTGCGCTAGCAAGGTGATCCTCAAAATGAGGGTGCTGGCGAGCCATCCCTTCATTAAGGGATACTGAAATTAAGGACTGGGTTATCTCTGCCACCCAATCCAGTATGTTCATCCTTGCATTGGATTCTATTGATCAGCTTCAATTGCCAAAGAGATTAACCTGGCTGCTCCCAGGATTTGGATTACTCCACAGGAGGCAATAAATAGTTGTACGCTTGCTTAGGTGAGGGGAAAGACCAAACTTACATTTCAAACCCATTCACTTGTTTTAGCAGCACATTAATGAATGAAGTTCAGACGAGCCCTTGAGAGCTAAGAAAGCCCAGCCGGAATAACCCGTTCAGCATGCTAATCCAGTTACAGTCATCTCGGCGTATTGCAATAGCATTACTGCATTAAGGCTCAGCTACACAAAGCAGAAGGAGCAGAGGTTGAACCAGTGGGATTTTTGGTTTCATCAAGCCTGACATCTCCAAGATAAATGGAGGTGAAAATTATGTGTAGCATAGTAAAAATTTGTTAGTTCAACATGAACGCTTCAGGAAATGCCTCCCAAATCCAAAAAACTGAACGAGAGTTTGAATGCACCCAAACGAACTCCTGTTTATGGGGAAGCAAGCACTTTATTACTACAACGTGGACAAGGGTTATGGCAATTAAAGTCTCCAAAGTCAGCATGGCAGGCTACTGGCAGGGATATGCCACAGGTTTTGCAAGTCACTTTGCGCTGAAGCCTGAGGAGCAGGGCGGCAGCTCTCCTGGAGGCTCACCGCTGCAGACCGCTCCTCCGGACCCGCAGGGCAGCCGGGGGGAGACGGGACCCGCTCCGCCGCGCTCAGCGTGGGCAAGGCTCACCTGCGCTAAGCAGAGATGGACAAACACAGCCTCAAACTGCAAGCCCTCGCTCTGGTTTTCTGCGTCCTCAAAAGACAGGTCACTCCTGCTAAGAAGCAGACACAAAAATCTGATGTCTGCTACTCTGCATTTTCCCCAGATTTCAGCATTTCGGTTGGATTAAGTTCCAGAAGTTTCGATGCGTTTGCTAATACTTCCAGTTACAAAACCAGTCACTTCCCATGCTGCCATCCGGTTCCTGTCCATGTGCACAAAGCCTCTATGGTTGCCAGACCCTGTCAGAACGCAGGCACATCTGAAAGGGTTGCACGGGCATCTGAAAGCCTTGTTTGAAAGGGAAAAGCTGCAAACCAGCTCAGTAGCAGAGCCCTGCAGTACTGAGCAAGAGCTCTATTTTGCTAGTTCAGTCACTAATTTCCCCTTGTATCATTTACTCAATCTCTTTAGTAAGTTTTCTTTAGGAAATACCCCTAAAGTGTGGGCATTTAATGTCAAGCACAGCTGATTCTTCCACATTTGTCTTTCCTCAAGGGTAAGAGACACCCACAATCACCAGACCACTGGCAAAAGCTCGTCTAAAAATAAAAGCCTTTGTGCGCGAGCAGGAGGCCAGGCAGAGCCCCCCTCGGCGACCGCCCCCCCAGGGAGACCTCACCTCGCAAGGCTTTTCCCACACAGCCCGGGGGAAGCCCCTTGCAGCATCTCCTGCTGCATTTCATGAGCACGAAGGGATCCGCCCAGCTCCAAACGTGCTAACATGGCACCAATTTCATTCCCAGTTCCCACTGCTGTTTCGTCTGAGAAAAGCAATTACGGCTGAGAACACCCCCACATCACCACAGGGTGCCTGTCATCCTGGGGAAAGCTTTCACCGAGTCCATCCCCCAGCTGCACCCTGCTAACGCACGTGCTTCATCTCCAGCCAGACTGGGGCAAAACCCTCTCCAGAGAGCCCACCTCCAGCAAGCAGGACTCAACCTGGCTGACGAGGACATGGACACTACCTTGAATTTTTAGGCACTGCTGGCAGGTCACAGGTAATGCAAGGAAGGGAGCTATAAATTTACTAATACAGGTAACTGGAGCAAATTTCCACCCTGGGAACATTTGTCCTTCCTTCAGCCGAGTGGAGCTTTCAGTGTCACAAAGCTCCTCACGCTAACTCAAAAGCGGCATAAACCCAGGGTTCCTGCAGCATGAACGCAGGATTTTCCCTCCCGGTGCTTTCCTGGGTGGCGGAGCGTCGCAAGCCATTACAGCACGGCTTCCAGACACTTCCCTCCATTTGCTATACAACAGAGCAGGAGAGAATTCAACAGCCAAGTTTCTTTTCTTTTAAAATGTAAGGGTGAGGGTTTCTTTCACTGTGAAGTGACCGATTTTTTAAATAGGCTCCCCAAACAGCCCTCTTGGTCCCCGTGTCCCCACCCCACCCCGAGACAGCAGGGACAGCAACAAGAGCGAGGTGTTGGGAGAGGGGAGGCAGCCAGCCGCCTGGCACCCAAGGACAGAGGTGGGCAGGACGAGCTGCTGGTCTGCCCGTGCGGGATCTGTCTGCAGCCCCCGTAACTACCAGGGAGTTTTCAGCCGGGGGGGTGCAGGAGGTGAGGAGCGAGTGGAGCAGGCTGCGTGTCAGAGCTGGAGTCGGGGGGATGCTGCGCGGCTCCTGCCCGCGAGTGCGGGCCATCACGTGGGAAGGTGACCTTGACATAGGTGACTCAAGAGCACAGGGGCAGAAAGAGGAAAGATCTGAGCTGGATCTCTGCAGGAGGACAGGATGCTGAGGAAGAGGAGGCAATTCTTGGCACTCACAACCATCTTCCTGCTTAGTCACCAAGTTGCACGGCCAGCCTGGCTCTTAGGTTAATCCTCTCTCACAGCTGAGTTAAAGAGTTTAACTAGGAAAGCTGGTTTATTTAATAGTTGTGAAGCACCTGGTGCAGCTGAAATGACTGCTCCAGAAGCCCAGGACACTGCCTGGTCTACAGGCAAGGAGGAGGACTCTGCTGCCCCATGGGTTTCTTGTTCCATCACCCCTGTGCAGCTCTGCCGAGTGACCGCCTGAATTAAAGCGCTGCTCCTGACCGCATCGCAACTATTGCGACACACCCACTGCTATTTGGGCTTGTCTGTCAACTGAAAACAGTTTTTCCTGGCTGCAGCAGTTTCCAGTAGCCCGATTTATTCCACAAGGTCGCTAGCAGAATGGTCCTGAGCACACAGGCCAGGAGAAAGCAGAAGTGGGAGTTCAGCTGCGGCATCGGGAAGATTTCCATCCCAAGAGGCTGTGCTTTCAGCCTTCTGGCTGTGCAGCAAGGAAGCTCTTTCTGAAGTCCAGCCTAGAATTTCCATTGATTTTTGCTCTCTCTGCTCACCCTCCCAGGACCCGTACACATAAGAGCTCATGCTTTCTAATGGCTTCTAGACAGTTGCCACATCTCTCCGTAGTCTTCCTCAGGGAGCGGGGAGGGCCTGTGGGGCGAAGCTCAAAGCTGCTGCCGCACACTGTTAGATGAGCTGGTTTGCTCCCCGCGGTTAGCGCAGGTGTCTCGCCGCGTTGTGGGCATCGCGACGGCTCTTGCCTAGCAGGAGGGGACAGGCAGGCATTGCACGGCCCGCAGCTCCAGCCAGCAAGTCACCGAAACCTGCGGCAGCACGGGAGGGAGAGCGTTCCCATTGCAGGGAGGGGACCCAATGCCGAACTCGCTGCTGATCTTGAGCAAAGGATCATCTTTCTGGGTCTTAATCCTACCATCTGCAAGTTTTGGGGTTTTTTTTTAAATCACATCTTTTTTTCCCCCTTGCCTTGTAGCTGGTGTATGTTTTTTCTCTTTACACTGTAAAGCTATACTATTCTCTTTATACTACAAAGCCGAGCGAAACACCAAGCAGTAGGGTTACTCCAACTCATTGTCTGGTGAGGAGTGACTGAGGTCAGGCCTTGAAATATTTCCATAGACAGTATTTAAGAAGTAAAGTAATCCACACTGCATTTCTTGTAATTAGCTGTCCAAGAGGGATCCTGAGCAAAGCCTGGGGATCTACCCTGCTCCCTGCTCAGGAGAAGGCAAGGTCATCTCCACAGCTGGGGACAGCCTCATAGCTGCCCCTCCAAAGAGGGAGGCTCTGCTGGGACACCAGTGAGGGGGCAAGGACTGCACCCACCCCTTCACCTGCACAGAAATGGGGGACAGAAAGGGAAGAGCACACCAGGGCGAAGGAGCCTTATATCACACTTTATGTTTTCATTTCAGATCTTCTCTGCATTGTTTCTACATTTCAGCAAGGTCCACAGCATGACCAGAAATAACGCCATTGATTTCCAATGCTAACCCACATATTTTCAGTATTACAGCCCCAAGATGTTACCAGCTCATTTTAATTAAGGGAATCCCAAGAAGCACGCGGGCTTTACACTCACCCTGGCAGAGCAGCCGAGTTGCGATACCAGCTTTAGAAGAGCACAGCACAGAGCAGGACGCGTGCAATGCCAACCCCCCCCCAGCTTGCTGGGCATCAGCCTTGCGCTGCTGCTTACGCAGCTCTGCGGCGACGGCACGCGGGACAGTCACCACCAGCCCTGCAGCTCCTGCATTGCTCGATGCTGTCCCCGTGCTCGTGGGGCTCACCCCCACAACCGCACCGAGCGGCTGCGCACGCAAAGGCGTGCCAGAGGCGCAGGGCAGAGGGTACGTCTGCGAGCGGTACAGAATTTCTAGAGCTGGATCGGTGCCCTGCAGGGTCCCCCGGCCACCCTTGGGACATTACCGAGACCGATGGATTCACAGTAGCTTAATTCAGGGTTTTGTACAGGGTATGTGGCAGTGACCCAACGCTTTGCTTCATCATATTAACATGCTGCTACCCAGCAGAGCCCCACTTACTGCTGGGCTAGAAGATGCTGGAAACATCTTTTCCAAATAGCCCTTAGATATATTACATGCATCAGAAAGAAAGCAATGCATAAACCAGATGCTCGGCACTACAGTAGCTTATGTCTGCAGCATCCTCTCCAAATTTGTTTTCAAGTAGACAGTTCTACTTGGTAATCTTGGTTTTTCTTGCTCAGCTCTTTGAAACTGAAGATACTACTTGAGTTCTGCACCAGCCATCTCCAAGTTCAAGGATAGGTCAGGGGCACTGTCCCCACTTCAGACCTATGGCCCCAGCACGGCAGCAGTAATCCCCAGCCGCAGCTCCCACACGCAGGAGGAAAAAGTTGGGCGAAACAGTCCTCTCCCTCACATGGTTTCCCCACAGTCAGTCTGCTTACTGTCAAGAGGAGGAAAGCCAGCTCACGTTCACTGGCTTATAAATCGGGTGGGAAATAGGAAACCTTCACTCTTAAGCTTTCCTGTCAGAAAGCTCTTCTTTGAATACACTTTTTAAAGTCAAATTCAGCTCAGCTGCATTTTAAGCTCCTTTTGCATCTCCCACTCACAAGTACCCCTTCCTCCCGAGTTTGCTTAACTTCTATCAAATAATTTTTTCCATTGAATTCGTGCTACTCCCAGTTTATAGCCCCGAGTTTACTTTATGCAATACAACCATTACACAGGAGATACCGATTCACCTAAAATGAAAGAAATAGCAGGGGGAAAAGAGACAACTCCAGGGAAAAAAGCAAGAGATTATTTAGCATCCCATGGGAAGCCAGTCGGTTCACCTTTCACAGTCTCATCTGCAGCTTCTTACCCCATGTGCTGTGCCAGCAGGCCCAGAGCTCCGTGGCACAGGGCTGCAGAGATTGTGGCCGCAGCAAGGCTCTGCCCCGGCAGCAGAGGCAGCTCCCAGACTCCAGCTGCCTCCCCAGTCTTCACCAAGCGCCTGGCCAAAACCCAGTTCCTACAAAGACCTCTTCAGCTATGCCATGCTCCAGAGCTGACGGAATGTGCTAATCCCCATATCACCTACAGGAGAGGCTCCAGAAAACAAACAAAAAAATGTTATCTAAATAAAGTTCAACAAACATACCTTAGACCTGCTTTCTGCTCTGATCACTCCTCCAGCTCTCCCACAGCTCTGAAGGTGGCCCCGGGGAGGCAAAATACCCCCCCAGGGCCAGAGCCATTAGACGGAAGCAATAACCCAGCTGCAGTGCACGGCCTGCAGCCAGGTGCTGCTTTTCACTGTCTGCTTCACAGTTTATAAAAGTTTTACTTCAATCAGTAGATATTATCCCATTAACCCTTCCAGAGACCTGCCCCCACCTTCCACGCTCCCTGTAGCAGTTTGCTCGTTTGTGCTAATGAGGCATGTGTTATTGCTCATGTTTATGATTGGGTGATGTATCTCATTAATTAGCTCTGCATGAATCAATAGGAGCTGCTGAACACATAATCCTTGGTAATTCATAATGCTGTAGTTGAAGAAACAGTGTCCTTAGCATTAAATAAACAGTGATCACTATGATAAATCTTGGAATTGTCACAAAACATCAAAGCTTTGGGGTTTGGTGTGAACAATTAAGTGGTTTGGTCACTGCTGAGCAGACAAGTGGCACGGTGACATCCATTGTCATCGACAACAAAGGTGTGAAGCACCATACAATGACTAACATGCGTTTTGATCTGGATTTTAAGCTAGTAATGAAGTTTTCCTATTCTATCTCCTCTGTAATTGGAATGATCTTCAAATTTCCCCTTTTCTGAGCTACTAAACTAATAATCTACCCACTTTAATTTGTGATTCACTTTGTTTAGTCATAATAATGAATATTCAGCTTTATTAGGGCATATTTGGTTCAATTGGTACTGACGTGCGTTCAGCTCTGGCAGCGCGACAGTCGGATCACGCCGCAGAGCAGCGAAGCTCTGCGCAGCGACACGGTGCGCGTGGCACTCGCCGCCCGTCACCTCTCCAGGAGCAGGAGGGGAGACGCAAGAACGGCCTCGCTGTGTGCCCCGCGGCGGG
>NW_010550371.1:7512-40388 GCF_000687285.1 Phaethon lepturus | reverse complement strand
AATGATTCTGTGATTCTGTGATTCTGTGTGGAGATCCAGGACTCTCTGCAGGGAAATCCAGTAGCCCCTTTCCTCAGAGGGGTGTCTAAAGCCCTTGTAGAATTGCTTCCAGCCCCATATGAGGCTTACAGTGGGGCTTCAGCCCTGTCTGCAGATATCACCAAACTGACCCCACCAGCTGTGATGCAGCAAGGATTGCACTGCTGTTCCTGAAGGAAGAAGTCCCTCTCCAAGCCCTCAGCCTCGCTCCCCTTGCCACAGTCCACCTCGCCACAGTGGTTACTCGTATGAAACAGGGAGGGTGTCAAGCTGGAGCCCAGAATCCTGTTTTTTCCCCTAAGCCTGTGTAGGAAACATGGGCAAATGCTCAGTTCCTCCTTCACCCCACCAGCAGCCTCATTACAGGTGCACCAGGGAGCTCTTCTCACATCAAGAGATCTCACTCTCTGTTAGTTCTCCAAGTGAGAGAACACCAGGGTAGGACTTGTGCAGAGAAAGGAAAACCTGGCCCCTGCTCTCTCCCCTGCGTAAAACTCCTTCATCCCTCCCCAAAACCCAGCTCTTCTGGCCACAGAGACCCTCTGGCACCAACTGGAGCCCTGCCCCCCCCCGCCTGTATTCCAGACATCTCGGGCAAAGGCAACATCCAAGCACAGGTCGGAGGATTTTTGGTGGCATTGGTGGACAGGTCTGCTCCAGAGAGCAGGCTGAGATCGGTGCACAATGTGGGTGAACCTTCCTACCTTCTCTGAGCGTGGAGGACCATCCCCCTTGACGAGAGGCATCCTTGGGCAGCACTCCCAGCCAGGAGGGGGTTGGTAGCAGAGCAAAACCGTGCTCTTCAGCGGCCACCACAAGCACTCGCAAAGGGAGCTGAAAACCAGACAGTTCAGAATGAAACTAAGGAAAAACAGGGTTTAGATGGTCCTGAGTGCTGGCACTGCCTCTGCAGGCTGTCTGCTGAGAGCGTCTTCTGCTTTCCTATCAGACGTGTTATTCCCAGCGACTCCCCACGGACCAGAGAGGAAATTCCCCTGTTTGAACACAACAGGTTTGCGTAGGGTGTCCCGCAACCTTGGAGTTTCCCTTCAGAAGCCTGCCTCCATTTTGCTCCTGACCACAAAGCATTTGCTTTGCATTTAGCAGGAACAACCAGTTTAGTGTGTGAATGAATGATCGGTGTTAATTAGTAGCATTCAAAATTAAAATAAAGGTCAAAAGAGGGTAGGCATTATCAAAGAGTCTTGTTTGCTCAAAGGAAACATTAATGACACTTGTTCAGCGCTTCAAGATAAACTTGTTCAGGCACCACGTTAATGAAGAAATAAATCCTCCTCTCCACGGAACGTCACTACTCCTCAAACACAAACCACACATCTTTCATCTCAGGGTATGCCCTGCCCTATCTCTCATCTCTCCCCGCTGCTTCATTGCTCCTCCCTCGCAAGGTGCCAGCTCCCTCCCCTGAGTAGCTGCAAGGTGGGCCCACCACCAGCTCCCTGGACTGAGGCTGGCAGCTCCCCGCTGCAGGGGCGTCACGCCGGAGCCATCTGCAAAGGCATCTCACCACCCTCCTCCCGATTCTCCTTTGCCCTGAAGCAAAGGTCAAGGGGGTATCACAGGGCCTGTGCACGCGGGGAGTACGAGGCGGGCGCTTTCAGGACCTCGGTCTTCTCCAGCTGATCCAGACAAGCATGAGCTCCTCTGCCTCCACCCTAACCTGATGCTCCTGGGTTTGCACCTCTTTTGGGAAGGTGCACCTCCAGATCACAAGCTCCCTTGGGCAAGCCCGCTTTCCTGCCCCGCGTCTGTGCAGCGCCGGGCGCAGCAGGGCCCGGCCGAGGCTCCCGGCCGCACAGGACACGTAGGTCCAGACCCTTCCCAGCTGCCTGCCTGTGCTTTGCTGGCACAGAACATGCTAGAAGCAAATTCACCGAACGACTCACCTGAGAGCTGGGTCACCTTCTGCAGGTGCTTCGCTCCATCGACAACAGAGGGAGCCCGAGGATGCTGCGCTCCGCTGTCTGGCACCTCAGGCAAATTTTAGGGTGGGAATAATCCAGGGCTAAACAAATATTAATGCTTTCAGAAGTCAGCAGTAACAGCATTCGAATGTATTTGTACATACACAGAGAGAAAGAGGGAGGGAAAGTGCGTGCGCACCCTTTGGCTTCTCCATGACCCTCAAAATGCCATAAATCACTTTCAGCGGGAGAGCAAGATGCAGCAAGATTTGCCTCCTGCACCAGCTTCCGTGCTGCCATAATTACGGCAAACCCTTGCCCTCCATCGGCAGCGCAGCGAGGAGGCTGCAGAGCCGGCGGGAGGAAACCAGGAGCTGGGGGCTTTCAGGCTGCACCATGGCCCCTGAGCTGAGAACGCAGTGCTCCAGCTCCTGCTGGAGGCTGAGGAAGATGATATTTCCATCATTCGGAAACTAAACACTGGGAACATGCCTGCAGAGTCTTTGTCATAATCTCCCAAAGTCAGTTGGAAGTAAAGAACAGGCAGAGGTCAAAGTTTTCCCGGCTTAATAGGAACGTTACCAAACTTTAACCCGTTCCCTGCTGGCAGCGCACAGATCTCCCGTTCCCAACTGAGACAGGGCCACAGCATCCACGTGCACGATGAACATGTGCTTGCCTTTGCAGCAGCGTCGTTTTTCTTCTCCCCCTTCCCTGCGTGCGCAGGCAACGCAGACGGCAACATGTCCGACACCGGCAAGGATGAGCAGACTCGGTTGCACGACGACCATCTGTGGAGAGATGCGCTCTTGCATCCCGTGTCCCGTTTGGCTGCAGACGCCCAGCAGACCTGCTCCGCTGTGCCACGAGCACACGCGCCAGCTTGACGCTGCTTCACCCCATCTCACACGCTGGAGGAGAAGAGTCCTGAAAGATGGGCTTCCAGGGGACCAGATGGGCACCTGTCAGCAGCCAGACGTCAAGAGATCATTGCTTTGGATTGTGCATTAAAAAAAAAAAAAAAAGCCAAAAAAACCCACCTTCTGCAAGATTTTGAAACACAGGATTCTCAGATGCTGTGTGAAAAAACAAATTGGCAGCTCTCCCCCTTTTTTCTAAGTGAGCAGGAGTGAAACAGCCTGCTATCCCACATTTATCACAGCACCCCTCACCATGTCGGAAAAGCAGCAAAGAGGGGCCCATTTGTCTGAGTTCTTTCCCTCTGATGTTCCAGGGGAGCAGTGGGCAGCTGCATACAGATGGTCAACCTGGAGAGCACGAGCAGCAAAGAGGTGAAAAGACGAACTCTGTAGGTCAGCACCATCACTTCCCAAAAGGTCAGGAGTTAATCCTGACCTACATGTTGGAGGCCATAAGGATCCCAAGTCCTAGAAATCAATAGCAGACTCAAAATGTGACATCTTAGACAGTGATGGGGCAAAGATGCTGAAGTAACTTTATCCTGCCTACCAGATCTCTGTGTCGAGGCTGTTTGCTCCAGCCCAGCTGTCTCCGAGCTCAGGAGCCATACGGCTGGTAGGACTTCAGAGAGGGAGATCAAATCTGGAGGCTGCAAAGCATGCGGTTGTTTGCTTTCCACATCCCTGCTCAACTGCTGGCCTCCTACTTTCGTAATGAATTTCTCGGAGGTTCTCAGCATAGCTTGCTCATTTGCAGACTGCACTTCCAGCTACAAAAATAGCACAAACACTGAAACGATCTTCAGACATCAGATAAGAGCTCCTCCCAGGAGGAAGAAAGAGATTTCTTTCTTCTCTTTTCTTTTTTTGTTCTCTGTGTTAAAGAAGGCTGATGTGTTACAATTATAGATTGTGATTTCCATCCCAAACTGCTTCACAAGGGCTCTGCCAGCACCTCTGCGCAGAGCTGGCAGCAGGCACTGCTGGGATGAGCCGTGCAGTCTCACAGAGGAGTGCAGCCCGCCCGGACTGCTCACACAAGCTGTCCAAAAACCTGCACAGAATAACTGCAATAGACCTGCTGGTGTAGAAATAGCCACAGACAACAAACAAAGCTATTTTCTGACATTACTTCCTCCTAAAATGCAACTCAGAGAGAAAAATGCATAGTCACATCACAGGTTTTTGTGGTCTTGGGCAAGTCAGTTTTGCCACTGAGGTTTGCCAAGGAAAGCCTTAGGGAGCCTCCCACATCTCCCCCAGTTCACAGCTGGCCACCTCATTCCTCCCTCCCCCAGGTCTGATGCTCACCAGACTCTTCCCCAAGCCACCTCAGCTAATTAACTTGGGAAGAGTACCTGGGCCCTTGCTGGGTCGGTTTTTCTCCCATCCTCGTGAGTTATGTCAGTTCTCAGAGGGGTCTCACCAGTCCTGGAGACGGGGTGAGATAAGCTCTGGGAAAATGAGAATGGGAGAGGGGAGGGAAGGGAATGTGGGAATTCCATCAGTCCTTCTCCCCGCTCACCACTTTTCATGGAAACACATTTGAAACCTTTCTCTTCTCTAAAACGAGAGCTTTATAACTCCCTTATCTGCATATATTGTTACTGATTGGCACTCTGATATCTATGTCCGGTCACACTGTGAACTCCCTGCCCCTGGCTCATATTCTGTGTGTGCACAGAAACAGATACCCACAAGCCCCAAAAAACAGCCTTTGAATGCTACATAAACACAAATAAATAAATACAATACAGCAAATGGGGCCATAGGGGACCTCGAGTGGTCTCCTAGTTCATCCCCCCAGGCAGCATCCAATTACAGCTTACAGCCCAACCCAGCGCTAAAAATATCCACTGGCCGAAATTCCAGTCTTCCTCGGCAACTGCATCCTGCGACTCCCTCCTTTTCACCCTTCAAAGTTTTTCCTGGACTTCGATGTCCCTCACTGCAGTTTAAGCCCAGGCACTTCCCTGTCCCTGGCAGACACAGGGAACGGCTCATTCCCATCCCGCTCACAGCCCACGGCTGGAGACGGTTACGGCTCCCACTCGGGCTCTGCTGCGTTTGCGTCTCTTTTCCAGATGAACAGTGGCAGTTTGTTCGGGAAAAAACGCAGAGTCGGTGGTTGGCCATAACGCACAGAGCAGGGCTGGCGACGGTGCTGGAAGGAGCGGGTGATATGGCTCATTTGTCGGTGAACTGGTGGTAGCAAGAAAATAGGGCAGGTCTCAGCAGGGGCACTGGGGCCAGGCACTATGAGATCCCAGTGATATTTTGCATCATGATTTCTCTGCTGCTAACAGCCCCAGCATCCCATTCCCACCTCCGGGCTGGCACACGTTTGCAAGACTGTGTTTTACAGCATTTTTCCATTTGTAATGTTCTTTCAAAGATTTTCCTTGCAGGAGGTCAGAGAGAGAGACCTAGTTAGAACAACAGACTGAGCACATACTGGACCAAACCCACATGCTCCAGCATCAGTCTGAAGATACAACCGATCTGAATATGGCCTTGTTCCATCATTTGTTGAAGTCCTCGCCCAATGCTCCCCCTCCAGCGCCGAGTGTGGCCTCTGCATACGGCAGCACCTTGCAACATGACTCACCTCCACCGAGCAAAGCACATTTTCCACCCACGGAGCTGGTCCTCTGCTGGAGGTCACCGCTGCGGCAGCAGACAGGCTCGCACGTCCGCCCCGCTGCTGCTGCACCCACTGAGCAAACGTGCCCTGCCAGCGGTTCGTCTGATGCACCGACACCATGCGTGGGAGCCCCTGATGGGAGGGTTCGTGCTCCCGTCCCTCACTGCATCTCCTCTCGCAGAGCCCTTAAAATGCAAGGGAAGAAAAAAAGCATGCAAGAAGTTGTGTGGTAGGGATAGCAGAAGACAAAATATGCTGCATAAATTCCTGGACGTAGCACACTGGTACCCTCTTTTCCCTTTAGCTCCAGCGAAGACTCATTGCGCCATAGCTGTAAAGCTGTGATCACCAACATGCAAAAAGTTTTTGAGTCCTAAACAAAGGGGAAAATATCGTCTACTGCAAAACCCACAGTTTAGCTGGCCTGTCCCTTACAGAAACTCCACGTGAGTTTCGCCCAGCTCAGTATAAGAGAGCTGATGAAATCCCATCTGAAGGTGTCAGGGCCTCAGGTCAATCTAAACACTCTTCTGGGAGCATCCTGAGTCCTCTTCCCTCCCCCAGCCTCAGAGACACTGCTCCACATTTTTGCCTTACTGTTTTTCTTGGCAGCTGTTTTCTTTCAAGTCAAGCTATGGCTGCGTTGCTTTTAGGTACTTAAATTCATATTCTTGATTCATTTCTTCCCTAATCACTTGGGATACTGCGTTTTACAAAAGGGAGTATAATTAATCATCCAGGTTTGTGCACGTGTGTTGAAAAAGATGTGATCTGTGACAATTTAATGCCCCAGCTAGCTGCTAGACAATGGAAATTTCTGAGTTATACCCAAAAAAGCCACACCCAGGCTCACAAAGACTGCAGCAGCTGACAAGCATCTTTTCCAAACTCTTAAACAGGAACATTTTTTGAGGGCTTTTTTTTTTTTGTTGTTACTGTTGTTTTAAACTTGGCCCCAAAAATCAGTTGCAAAAGAGCAAAGCTGGCAACTTATGCAGTGGTTCAATGAGTTCCAGAAGCTGTTGAATTTCTCACACGTTATCAGCGATCTGGGAGACCCACCGAGGCGCATTTCGTATGGTGATTGCTGTTAACGTGCTCCCGCTCCTCTCTAACATGCATTCCTCGCAACCTCGGTGGCAGTTCGACAGTCGGCATCGCTCGCAGACAGCTCCATCCCATCTCAATCACTCTCTTAGATGTTAACAACCCTACAATGGCCAATGTCGATATTGGCTGCCCATAACAAAGCTATTAGAGTGACATTTTGGTAGGAAATGGTGGGAATGCTGCAGTAACCAGGCAGGGTTACAAAAGGTTAATGAAGATGAAAGGACAGAAAATACAGAGGAAAAGCCCAGGCAGCCAGAGAGATTTTGGCAAGATTTGCTAAGCTGCTGCCTAGCCACACACTAATACATTTCCTGCATTTCCCAATCCAGCTGCTCATTTCCAGTAGCCTCAGCAAATCTGTATCGCTGGGAGAAACGCTGAGCTACCGTGTGGCTGTTAGCATTTGTAGTCACTCTTGCCCATTATTGAGCAAAACGGTCAAGTTTCCAAAAGGAATTTGGAATCCTCTGGTGCCACTGGGTAGGATAGAGGGGTGCTAGGCACTGTTTCAAAGCAGAGTGGAGGAAACATCTTCATTTTGTTCCATCCTCCTCATGGGACAATTCCTGAGAGTACACTTGTACTGTAGTATCCAGATTTCACACTATGGGACTGCAGTCATTCCCTTTAGAAATCTATTTAATGCCTTAATAGACGTCCTCATCACACTTTTCAGTTTTTGCTACCACACCATTGTTTTCTTCATTATCTCTCTCACCACCTAAAATATCCCTTCTTCCTCAGCAGCACTTCAGGCTTCCAAATGACTGCAGGCTCTTACCTAATCTCTCTCCTATTCCTCATCCGATGTCGAGACTGGTGCTTAGCTAAGCTATGCACATAGCTTGCTGTCAGCATCGCCACATAAATGAGTCTCTCCAGCTCCAGCACGTTGCCGGTGCTATTCTCTGAATTCCTGCCACTCGTCACCGCATCTCCACGGGCAGGTGCCGAGAAGGGGACATGGACCCGCTGGCTGGGATCAGACAAGCTCAGCAGAGAAGGACTTGCAGCTCATGTTCTCCCCAGCACAGGGCATCTGCACATACAACCTAGCCCATCACCCAGCAGTTTTGCTGACGTCTCCTAGAATCCATCCTTTGTATGATCTTCCACCACAAGTTCTCCATGCTTTTTCCAACTTCCTCTTCTCATTAAAGAGAAGGTTATTTTTAGCGATGTTATTTAGCTGAAGTATTTGCAAAGCAAGCCTTGCTCTCCTCTGTTGCTCATTGCTCTCGGTTCCTCCCAGTTCCACACTGACTGCAGGTTTGACTACACTGCATTTAGCACTGAGTTCATTTATGAAGGCACCATGTTTGGCCAGATTTACCACCAGCATCGCCTGTAACCCAAGAGACACCCCTTTCACCCCAGCCACACGTCCCCCTGCAGTCATGGCTGTCAATACTGGTGTCAAAGGTACATGTAAGCAAACAGAGCTTACTCACTTCTCACTCGGTCTGGATACAGCTTGCCCGTTGGGGAACTGGGGCAATCGCTGCCTCCTTTCCCATTGCCCACAAAAGCACAGACTTTTAGGTTTCATCAGTGGTGTGACCACAGTCATGGTGCCCAACACTGGCCACCCCAGTTGCAATGCTGGCCATCCCGGAGACAGCCCAGCCCGGACAGCAGAGACCCGGTGCACGGCAATACCCACAACTGATAGCAGCATCAGCCTCTCCAGCCTCGGGATTTTTGTGGCCATGACAAACTTTGAGCTGGCTTTCAATTTATGCGAGTTGCTGTACCCATGCCGCTTTGAAGTGCCTGCATGAGTAAACCACACTGACAAGCTCGAGTTCGTGGGGGTTGCAGTCAGTCATATTACAGCCCATGACAGATTTAATTGCAGATTAGAAATTCTGTAGGAGAAATATTACAGGAGACTTGAGATCCTAATTGTTTCCTGCGTAAGGTAGGAGCTTAATTTTATTTTTAAACTCCTAAGCGCTGACAGCCAATATTTTGGTGTGGAAAAGCTAAAGAAGCAACTGCTACCTCACTGTGAACAGGTAACAACTTCCAGAGTTTAATCTTACACCTTAATTTGTTCTTAATATTCGGATTGTGGCAGCAGCCAGGAGGCATTATCAAGCTAAGTGTTCCTTTGTGTCAATACACAGCAGTCGAAAAATTCCCCGCCCAAATGAGCTGTGATTGTTGTATCTGCTGGAAGAAAGCCATGCTCTCTCTTGTGCCATACTAATGCACTTTTAGTGACAAAACTGATTAGGATTCCTGGTTTGGATTTGCTCAGATCTAGCTTGGTTGGTTTTTTAATCCTTGGGATAAGCTGTGGATAGAGAATTAGCCATTTAGATATAAAGGCATTGCTGGGAAACAGTTTGCCAGCACCCGCCGCAAAACTGACTTCAGTGTCTGATCTGGTGAGCGGCTGCTAGATAATGAAGTGATAATCAGGGAGGTAGGGGCAGAGGGGGGGATTTTTGGCTTTCAAGAAGCACCAGACATCTTTGCCTGATTCTGTCTCCACTAGCACAGAAATTAAGAGAGTGCCAAAGAACGTGTGCTAAGAGTGAAAACGAGCACCCTCCACTCTTCTCAGATTTAAAACGATGCTCCGTAGGGGAATTATGGAGTCATCACTGGCAAGCCGAGGCACAGGGAGCATTGCTTGGGCTGTCTGAGCCTCACGGCTCTCCTGTGCTGTATCCATATAACGAAGTCTGGCCGGCTGCACGTCCTTTCCGTCTCGGCAAGGCTGACAAGCAGCATCGCACAGGCGAGAGACGCCGGGTCTCGCGTTTAATCCAACGGCGAGTTTCTCCCATCTGAGTCTGCAGCGCCTGACAAGAGGAAATTAAATTCTCCCCACCGTGCTCTCGTCTTGCAAACAGCGAGCAGTCCAGGTGCACGTCTTCCAGAAGGCTTCCTTCTCCAAAGTTGTTCTGTTTTCCCAATCCTAAAGAAGTCTGACTTAGCCACCTCCCTCCAGTTGCCCACCACGTGGTGGCAAAGCCTCCTGAAGCTGAGCAGGACCCAGGAATGACACACCGCCACGATGGACTCTGCCACAGCACCCAAGCACTGCGAACCGCTGGGACCCCACTCCCACACGCTTATCACCCCCCGCTTTCTCTAGGGCTGGCCTCAAATTGGGCAGCAGCACAGACCGACCGACTGCAGCCTGAGGATCTCAGATGGAGAAGCATTGGCCACACTCTGCCTGAAATCAATGTCCTTTATAATTTTCATGGATGTCAGAAAGATTTATCCAGAGAGATCTTATTTTACAGCCTGTGTCTTCTGGTCTATTTGCTCTTTCAGCGCTCTGGGTTCACAAGCTACTGCACTCTCCCCAAACCCTCTCTCAGCCATGCTGGAGGGCTATAAATTATAACAACCTGCAATGCATTCAGCTATGGCCCTGTCCATCATCTGTGCGTGGCATTAACACCGTGAAACTTGGTCACCCAGATCTGCATTTCCCAAGCTTTGAATCCTTATCCATTGCTAAAGCCCCTCAGACAGCCAAAGAATGAAGCACGTACAGCAGCCGGCATTTCTAAAGAAAACTTGATGGCTTTCTGACACCCGACACATGCAATTCCCACCAGAGTTAATTGAAGCTAATTCCTCAAAGGCTTAGATGAGAATATCCCCATAAATTATGTTCCTGCTTCATTCCAGACAAGGACGGCATGAATGCATTACACGCAATCCCCCAATTTACAGTATTAAAACCAGCAAGTCAATCAAGGAGACAGCATAAAGTCACTTGAAAGCTGAAATTCATATTCAGACTCGCTCCATCTGTACTGTAACATGAAAGGTTGACTTCTGAGGGCATCTTTCATATTTCCACACACAGCGGGACCCATTCAGCAAGAGAGGAGCCTTCTCCATGGATGCGACGTGTGTTTGGTACAGCAGAGCCCCTGCTTGGGGGATGTTGCTGGGGTGCAGGTTTTCAAGGCCATTACTGAGGCAGCTTTCAAAGATGCCTCCAGACACCTTTGGGTTTCCAAGACATAGACAAAAACAACGTAGGACTGAAGGCACCACGTCTCTGCTGCCGTTGCAGAAAGCCAGAGCTGATTATTGGCGAGGGCACACGCGCACAGGCACACACGCACAAAATCTAACCTATAGCACTGCTACTGCCAATGTGCTCTCATTAACAGAGAGCTATTTTTAAATCCTGTGTTTTTTGGACACAGTCCTAACAAGAAGTTATTTTTAAATGGCAGTTTAAAGAAATAGGCACATTTCACGTGCCGTTCATGTCACTCTTTCAGGGACTGAAATATCACTGAATTGTACTGTAGGGATTATGCAAATTAAAGCCAGAGTCAATAAAAACTGCCCAGCTTCTGTGCTGCTCAAAAACAGAAGGACTGAAAATACATTTCTGGGAACTTGCAGAAGCTTTGGAGATGTAAAAGTTGCAAATGGTTTGAGCTGTGGTCTATACCCAGTTAGTTATCTGTTGCAAGACGCACAAGTGCTTCGTGTTGGATACTGGGAAAACAAATACCCACATGAAGTAAAGGTGAAAAGCTTAGCTCAGATGAAACAGAAAGCCTGTGACAGAGCCAGTATCTTGTGAGTCCTACCATGGCTTAACCCCAAAGCTGTGCTATAACCTGATACAGACTAAAGAATAAGACTTCAGCATCATATGCCGTGTTATAAATGATCCGTAAGGCAACACTACTCTCACTTTTCCATTTATAAGGTATCTTAGATATGCAGTATTTGTCAATTAATGTTTGCACCAAGTTCAAGCCCAGCTATGGTGAATCTGCAATAACTCTCACTGGAATCCATAGACTTTAAAGGCCCAGGGAGACCTTAACAACTGTCTCACCTGACCTTCTGCACAACCTATAACACAGTTTCTGCCTCAAGCCCATAACTCCTGACTGAGCTATGACCCATCCTCAGGGAAATATGCAGACTCAACATAAAGACTTAGAAGATGGAAAATCCAACTTGTCCTTGAATCACTGTTCCAAGGTTAGCTGCCTTCCATGCCCTGAGTCCTCTAATTAAGCTGACTCTTGTTTCCATTGTAACCTTTTCTGCTAGAATGAAGCATCACCTCCTATTAGAAATTTCTTCCATACACAGGTACTCCAAAACCACAATCAAGTCATCTCCTAACCTCTTTGATCAGCTAAACCAGGGGGGTTACTGTAAAATAATATATTCACCACCGGCTGCACTGTAGGTCTGTACATGCAGTGATGCTGCTGCTCTCTAATGAGTAGCAGTTGCCATGGGTCAGCTGAGGTTCAGTAAATGTCCATACGCCTTTCGCCCAGAGCTAACACAGAATTATCTTTATAACGCAGCTCAAGAACAGCAATAAACTCATATAATGTCTTTTGCTTTCCTCTGCTTGTTTTGGAAGGAAAAATTCATGATTAAAATGCTCAACTCAAGAAGCGTTAAATGCATTGACACAGCATCTCAAATACATTTAAATTAAGGAATATTTACCTATAAGAAAATATAATGGTGATTTGAACACAGTTTTTAATTATTCAATGGTAAAAATTGTGTTACCAGTTCAGACTCACAGAAAAGAACCCACTTTAGGGAAACCCATTTTCATTCCTATAAGTGAAAAGTTGGAAAAATATTGCTCTTCAATGATACATGAGCAATATAATGTTCTGTTCCTCTATTCTACCCGCGAGATAATGTTAATCCTTTTGAGTTATTCACAGCTCCTTAAATAATTTTGTAATAAATGGTATTGACAATTGAACTCACTTCTGTAGAAATTCATTGTATTTGCAGCATCTACAGTAAGAAATGCCTTCACGCTCCTGACAGGAGATCTAAATAAAATTAAAGAGCTGAGAACAAAGGCTGTAGAAAAATCAGATAGGCATAGCTGATCCGGAAATGTGACTTGCTTGTAAGGGGGTAATTTTTTTATACATCTAAGGCAGTATACTGCACATAAAAATGTTGGGGGGGGTCTTTAGTTTAAACACGTGAATCTTTAGTTCTTTGCTTCCCAACATAGAGATGGCTGAACTACTGACCACCATAGAGAGCTGGCTTTGAAAAGGCTGGCAAAGGCCCGAATCAATTTAATCTTATTCAAATACAGAGCAGTTTAAAAATATTATCCCCAGTGACTTACTGATGGCTCAATTGCTGCTACAATCTATGCAAGGCTTCGAGTGACGAAACTATTAGTTCCTGCCTTGTCTCTCCTTTTCAAAACGGTTTCAGAGGTTACTGCTATCGCTGGCTCATCGGCGCTCAGAGGAAATACTTTCAGAAGCAGAACTAGAAATGTCTCCTCTTGCATTACCAGTATGTAATTAGGGGAAAGCTGCATTCCTTTCAGCTCTACACACAAAGTCACACAAAGCGTTTTCTAGAGATGGACTTAACTAGGGTCAGACAACAGTAATCAGCTATAACTCACTCAAGAGCATTCAAAGGAATTAATACCAATTACAGGTTATGAGCTAATTTAGTCATTCTTCTAAAAAAAAAACAAAAACCCAGTCTTGTTAAAAACCAAGCACCTGGCACAGCCTGCCACAAAGAGCCGACTATTACACCCCTGCGGTGCGTGTGCGGCAAATCCACAGAATCAGCAATAGCTCAGGATGAGGCACCAACCCAGAACCAAATTCGTACCATTTAAATACCAACCTCTGATTATTCTCAGGCAACACTAGCAAAAAGCAGCCTAAGGTTTGACTACTAAAAGAACGTGACGTTACACAACTGCACGACAATAATTAGAACGGCCCTGAACTGCCAGGGCTATGGCAACTTCCCTCTAAGCTACATGCTTTAGGAAGACAGAAAAGATGGGCTCTATCTGAAAAAATGAAATCTTCTCCTGCTTGGGGAGTGCAGGGGAGGGAGAGGTGCCTGTGCTATGCAGTACGGCCGCCTTTCGCTTGGTCCAACACCACCAAGCGCACACGGGCAGGCAACGCAGCTAGCGCAATCAGCGGGGTAAATTGTCGGCTTTAATGATTTTGAAGTGTCTCCCAGGCAAACTACCTCATAATGAAACAACGTCCGCTCTCGGATAAACTCACAATCCCACACGACGGGACCACCAGGAGCTACAGCACAACCAAAACCCATAGTGGAGACTTGGTTTTTTAAAGGCATTTGTTCAGCTGTCTTTCAACAAGCACTAAGCAATTTGTATTTGTACTCTGTTATTTATTAAAGCTGGTTCGGGAAGGAGGAGGATTCAATGCCTGCTTCAAATCATTCCCCCTAGAAATGGTCATTTTTATCCATAATGAAAACAGAGGATTCCCAGTGCCGGGAGGGCGTAGCTCAAGCTCAAGATTCAGAGCAATCCCTCTGAAATCACCCTGTGAGGTGATGAAAGAACAGGAGTTTTTCTGAGAAAAGGGGGGATTCCCAGCACAGTCATCATCTCTCTGCTCTGTGGAAGCCTTTTCAGTCTGCAACGAGAGAAACAGCTCAGCACAAACAGCAAGACACTGAGATACTCGCTCCCAGCACAACACAACATTGCTGGGAAAACTTGCAGAGGGAGGTCCTGTTACAGAAAATGTTGATATTTCAGTGGATGGCAGAAAAAAACACAAGCCATAGTGTTTACAAATGAAGAGTTGCCCAAAGCATTTCAGTCTTTCCGTTTTATTTTAAAAGGGCTGAGATGCTGAGTGAGGAGTGGTGGTGTTTATATTTTCAGTCACCCATGGTATTGCTCCCATGGGCATTCGTCAGAGGTCAATAGCTGGAGAGGGAACAAAGGTGGACAGAGAAATTTGGGACCTATTTTATCAGGGAAGGTAAGCACAAGAAGCATATGGTGGGGAAGTAGATGGTCTGAGGTGTGAAAGACATCTCTGTGAAGATAAGGACCTCTGTGCTGGGGTCCACTGATCAGCCTGGAGGATGTGACACTCCCAAGTGAGGGGGAATGGCAGGAAATTAAGCCCAAAGAGTTTCCTGGCCACACCACGGTGACCTTCACAGTCAGAGCACAACCAGAGCCAGATGTGGGCAGTCACCTTGGGATAACGTTGTGAGTTACCAGTGATACACAACAGCAGGTAAAAGCAAAACCACACCTGTGACTTGAGATTTAAAAAAAGAGGGCTGGGAGGAAATAGCAATTACCGTGCTTCAGGTGGAAATATGCTTTGTGGAATTTCAGAAAAAGGGGTCTTTCTGTATAAGGACTGCACTCTGCTCACCTCCCTGTTCTTCAAACACCTTAACCCATCTTCTTTGCTTATTTTCATTTGCATCTCAAGGCCAGAGCCAGCCTGTTCAAGTCCTCTGCTGCACCACCCACCATACAGCCAATATACAACAATCTCCCACTCTACCAGGCCTGCAGCCACCTCACTTTCTTCTTCTAGAGAAGGAATAATTTTGCACCCAGCGTTCTGACTGCTTTATAATCCCTAACAAGGTTTAGATTGTTCCCTGATTTACCTCTGTGATGATGTGGCAGGCTCTGCCAAGAGGAAATCTTCAAAGGACTTTGCATAATGTCATAACAAAGTTGCAGCAACCAGCCAGATCTGGACTCCGGATCTCCCTTGGTGAGCTCTGCTCTGCTCTGAGCAGCCCCCAGTTATTACTCCCCCCTGCTGCTGCCTGGGGAAGACCTTGTACTCCTGATCCTGTTTTTGCTACAGAAAAGCGCTTGAGAAAACAAGCTGTAGGGTGTCCCCGTCCTCCCAGCTCCTGATCCCATGCCTTCCACAAAAATCTGGGATTTCCAGATATGTTGTGAAGCTGCTGCAACATTCTTTTGCAAGACGAGTGCACAAACTCAAATCTGAGGCAGATCAAGGAATCACCGTACACAGATGCCTCTTTCCAAATACCTAGTGCTATCGTCCAAGTCTTTTAACTTAGTCCAGCGTCCTCTTGGTGATTACCCAAGGCTTTGTTAGACATGCAAATGAGACACTCATCTAGGATCTTCTTAGATGAAGACTTCATGATGCATTGCCTGCCTTACAGTGACAACGGAAGATTTTTTTTGCTCCTACTGGAGACTTGCTGAGTGTGCATAGGAGAGCAAGCCCTCAGAAACCAAGGTTTTGAGGAGCTGACAGCATTCCCAACTGACAGCACACCAGTTCGCCTGTTCAGCGAAACCACCGTGAACAGCAGTGAGGAGCAGGCAGGCAGCCAGTGGAGATTGCTGCCTCCTGTGCTTGTCTTCACCTTCCTTTCATCCTGCAACCTCACTTACCCTTCTAACCAAAGCTGTAGGCTTCAGCCTGGGGCTGGCTGCCTGTTTATACATTATTACTCTGGTCTCCTAAAAGGGGCTTTGGACACTGGTACAGCAGCAAGTAAGAAAGAAAGTGCAGTCACCATTTCAGAATCAGCATCTAACACATCCAGTAGCATCTGAAACATGAGATTATCCCACAACTCATGCTAAGAACTAGTTTTCCAACTAACTGCTGAGAGATGTTGACATTTTGAAACACATTCCCTCATGGATTATTGCAATCAAGTTATGGGCATGGCACTATTTAGTAGCATTTATTAGATGCTGCAATTTCAAATAGCTTAAACATTTTCAATGAATGAAGCAGGCAGTTATTAGGTAATAACCTGGACCCAATAAATATTCACTCTCTTCCTGTATTATTCATTCCCCTACACCATCATTTTGTAATTCAAAAATATTGTGTTAGGATGAAGGTATTCTGCGGCTGTAGGAATGGGAAAAGCAGGGATCAAGAGATGGAGGGAGGGTAGTGAGGGAGGAGCAAGAGCTCAGAGTAACTCAAGGGCAACCGGCAGCTTCAAGGCTGAGACTGCCAGATCCATCCTGGAAGTGAGCTTTTGCAAAACAGCTTCCTGGGATAAGGCCTTCGCAAGGTCCAGCTGCATTGGAGAATCCACTGGCCTTCCAGCAACCAAGGAGATGCAGCTCTAGCCCAAGGTGATGAGAGAGTCTAAAATCCCAGTTGCTCTGCATGGGCAGCAAGATCCACACGCCCCACACTGCGCAGAGCAGGTCATTTCAGCCCCCGAAGCGGCGCAGCCTGGCCAGCATGGTGCTATACCCACACTAATAAACCTTGCTAAATGCTGTTCATTCCAGGGCCAACTTCAGCTCTCTGCTGCACAGCATCTACTTGCTCCAAAAGACCAAGACTCAAATGTCAAATTTTTGAGTCCGGGATGGGCTCCCCCATACCGCATTTGAGCATTATTTCCACGTGCTGCTGTGTTTTGCTAAGCCATTCTGCTCATTTCCAGGAGGATCCCACAGGGTTAAGGAATTAGCCTGGGGCATGGGAAAGTTGAGCTTCATTCCTTGATCTGCCACAGAAACCCCAAGTGCCACTGGGCATATCACTCAGCGCCTGCACTTGGGTCTCCTAACTGTAAAATAGGGATAGGAACCCTGTGAGGGTGTTGGCAAGAAGATAAAACGCCTTACCATCTGGGAGGTGCTTCGATGCTGTGATGCTGTGATAAAAGGGGCCGTGCAAGAAACATAGATAAACAGCTTCAAAACTCTCAGCTTTTTGGTGCCTTCTCTTCTACGCCTGACATACTCCGTGATTTCACACAGCCAGCTTCGGTCTTGTTTGCTCACAGCTTCCTAAGCATTTGGGGATTGCAGCCCAAACAACAGGTCTTCCCTTAAGTTGCAAAAGGTCATGATGGCATTTTGCACCCTCCAGTTTAAAGAGAGTGAGCACAAATCTCCATAATGCTTCGAGGCCAGTGGACCTAAGGCTCTGCACTTTGAGCACAAGAACATCTCTGTCTTTTCCCAATGCTATCTCATCAACCACAACATTCATCCTCAGAGCATACCACCAGGTGAAATCTTTTCCAGAAATGCTACATCTCCAATGATTGCAAGCTTTGTTTCACCCATCAGCACGCCAGACTTTTTAGGAGCAGGAGGAAGAACTATAGATAAGTCATTCCCCAAAAGCCCTAGAAAAAGAAACCCAATCTTGTAAATACTTTCTAGGATCGGTGGTTTAAGCTTTCATAGGCACTGAAGAACTATGAGATGACATGAAGTCACTGCAGGAAGATGTAAACAACCCATGAAAAAAACATTGCATTTCAAAAGATAGGGTACTTCTAAGGCCACGGCATTCTAAACAGAATTATCTGATGCCAGTGCTGTTTATTTGGTGTCTGAGGTCTCACATGCAGGGCAACCACAGCTTATCAGAGAAGAGTTCTCACTCATTTAGAGAGAAGCTTTAAGCTAACAAATTCCTGCACTATGGAGATACCAACCACATGGGGCTGATCATACCCATTTTCCACTAAGGAAAGCTGTTGCCAGCACCGCCACCTCCTTCCTCAGGATTAACGCCAATCAAACAGCAAAAGGAACAAATAGGTGGGCCAAGCAGGAGTCCTAGCATCAATATGCTAGTTATCCAATGTGCATATATATACAGCTAAACACTTAATAGATTCAGTAACTTCAAAGCGCCGCACTACCTGGCTGAATTAACACCCACATCCACCCCATTAGAGGATGCTTAAGAGAATAAGAAGCTTTTAGTCATGTTCAGCAATATCGTTTTCATGCACACTGGGGTACACTGCACAGAAATCCAGCAAGAAAATGGTATGAACAATTTTTTCAGTTTCTGAAATGACTTTGCTGGGCCAGTGTCATTCTGCAGGTTCATATAACATCAAATACCCTTCTGGCCCTTTAAGAACCTATGAATTACAGTTAAATAAGCCCTAGCACCTTGTTCCTTGACATTAAGTATGGAATTGCGTTGACATATGAAGAGTCAACTCATGTTGTGCTGCTCAGCATTTACCCTGTGCCAGCCCAAAGCATGCTTGGATAATTCTGTCTAAGTAGTTACAAAAACAGCAGAACTCGGGAGAAAAGGCTTCTGCAAAATTTGGCACCATTCCAGTTCACCAGCTAAATGCTTCCATCTGATATTCAAAACAGGCAGGTGGAAAATTATCCAGAGACACACTATCATGTTCTGCCTGAACAAATGCAAGAGGGACTAAAATACCACTTTGGGCAGTAAGTCAATTTAAATCTAAGTGTTTTCCCATCGATCCTCCAGTTTTTCTGGAAGATGCACAGGAGGTTTTGCTGTGGAAGAGACCTGTATGTCTGAGGGTTCGGAAGGGGGTGTTAATTTAAATTTTCCTCCTTACTCGGTAGGATTCAAAGGGAGTCCAGCTTGTTTCACCATGCCAGCCTGTCATTTTATTCCACCAGGCCTCCTATGCAAATAAAATCACCCAGTGGGTTTGTAAGGTCGGCTCACAACTGTGCTATAAGTAATTACTCACAAAAGCCATGATGATGCTAAGCAGAGCATGCTCAGAACGGCATCTCACCTGACATCCAAAAAATTAACACACATTATAAACACCGATCCCCAAGGTCAACTCCTCTCATGATGAGATGGGTTTTGCTTTCACATAACAGGACACATATCAGATGTAGTTCTTACATAGTATGATCTCTACACCCAATACACTACCAAACTGGCAGGTTGCAAAGAGTCAGCAATCATGCCAGTGCTTCTGACATTGCAATGTCCATTAGAAAGACGTATTAGGCTTTATTATAAACAAACAGGCTTTGATTCAAGGAGCCGTATTTCAATTACTTAAGCCCTAATGCCAAACTTGGTCTGTTTCAGAAGCAAGATAATACAGCACTCACACAGTATGTTATCCTTGCTTTCCAGTAGCCATAGATAAGTATCATTATGTCACTGTGAAAAAATGCACTCAATTATCCTACGTTGTTATTACTTAATCTGCGTTTCAAAAAAAAGCTTTAGACTGAAAAGATGTTAGATAAAGGCTAAGTATTGCAGATAAAGGCATTGCTTCACTGAATATATGCTGTAAAAGCATGAGCTGTGGTTGCACACATTTAAATGAACCAGGCTCCTCTCAGCGCGCTCCCATGTTGGCAGGATCACAGCCACAACGGGCTGCTTGCACAAGAAGGTGGTTGGAGGGCTAAAAGCAGAACGCAGAGGTAGGCTGCGGAAGGAGCCTGCTTCATGTAGGAGAGAGGCTTCGCAAAGACTTCCGTAGTGCTTGGCATGAATCTCCTCCCTGATACATGGAGACCGGGTCCCTGCTAAGGTCTGTCCAGGCACCACACACACACATGACCAAGCCGCACAGGTCACGACTGGAGGTGATGGTCCAGCCTGAGGCTTTCTCAAATGGGAAAAAGGAGCTGTATTTGCAAAAGCATGGCCACCAGGTTCTCGTTCTCTACATAGTCGCCGGCAAGAGGTAGTGGGACTCTTTGGATACCCATGTTTGCATTACAGCTGCAACCCTGTGTCAGTGCTGTGTACTTTAAAGGTCCCAGAAAAGGGTCTGGCGCTCTGAATTGACGACAAATTGATTGAAAACAGATGTCATGAAAAATGCCTTTTCCAAGTTCAATGGCACATGAATGGTCTTAGCATGCCCCCAGATAATCTGACTTCTGTGCCCCAGTCTGCTGCAATAAACTAATTGGTAGGATAATATTTTGCCTCTGCGTTGTGAACTCCTTGGGGAAAGGAGCTTTTTAATTGCATACACAGCCCATGACCCGGTAGGCTCTAAATCTCACTGGATGATGTGCAAAGTTATAGTGGGATCTCAGTTGAACACCCTGAGCTCATGTTACTGTCTGGATTAGCAAAACTTCAGACTATTAAATCGTCTGTATTCTTCAGGCATTGCTGGGAGTTTGGTTTCCCCACTGAGCTAAGCTCTTTTTTGGCATAGTCAAAAGAACACAAACAATACACCATAGGTACAAAAGCAGAGAAATGAAAGCAGCATCAAGATGTTGTCTGGCCAAGCCAGCAGATGCACTATGGCAATATTGGCTTTGTAGGAGAGCAGAGATGGCCAGAGCCTGCATGCTCAGGCCTCATCACTTTGCAGACCTCATCATAACAGGTATTTACACTGGCTCCACCTAATTAACACACCCTGCCAGACCTAACCTTGCACTCTTCAGCCTGCACATGCAGAGCAAGACCCCAATTTCATCGGCTTGTACTCCCCAAGGCAGATAAAAATGACCTCAAAAGCCAGGCTTGATTCATGGACTGCCATTAGACGTCCCTGGGAGGATAATTGATTGATCCTGTTTACCTTCAGCACTGCAAGGCATTTAATGTCAGGTTGGGAGAAGCGCAGCTTTGTAGTTGTTATTCTAATAGGCTTCAAGACAGAGCTATTTGTTTAAGAGCATGATAAGACTTTTCAGACCACTGGCTCCCCAGGCAAGGCTCTGAAAGTCTATCAGAGCACACGCCAAGTCACAGCACCAAATATGCTCTGCAGAGTATTAGCAAAAGAATCTGCCCCTGTTATATTTTCCTGTCAAAATTACAAGAAGCCCAGCGTTTAGCTCACGTCTGTCCCAAAAAGTGGGGGAAGAAGCCTGCAGCTAAGGTATGGAAGAGAAAAGGTTGGGAGCAGACTCTCCTGGTGACTAATGCAGCTGAGATAAACATCTAGATGCTCACTAAAACATACAGTATCACAGCCAGATTAAAGGCTCGTTCCGAGATTTTGCAAGCAGCCAGTGACTCCTACCCAGCCATCTGCCCAGAAAGGGCCTCCGACTTGTCAACCAATCCATTTCCCGCCAGTGCCACAGGCTGGGCGATACCGATCTCTGCTGCGTTTTGTTATGAGCGCTTTGATGTACGAGCCTCCGCCACAGCGGCAGCCCCCTTTAGGGAACAAAGCCGTGGTCTAGCCGGGCTCTTCACCAGTTGTCCAGGTATTAGGTTCTTTTTCCCAGCTTCGGGGCAACCCTATCACTAACCTTTTCCTGTGACCTTTTGCAGGGAACCTTCTGCTCGTGGCCATCTGTGTCCTCTCCCCCTTTTCTTTTGAAGCATTCACCTGAGCGTTTGCAGCAAGCAATTACAGACACACTGGTTTGCATCAGTCACAAAAGCTGTAAGCCTCCAATTAACCACCTCATGCCTTTTAATGATACAACGCTAAACAAGGAAGAGAATTAGAGGGAACATCTTCAGAAGTGGTTTGCAGCAGGACGGAGCAGTCTTTATTATTGTTTATATTAGGATAGCACCTAGGAAACTCAGCTAGAGGCTGTGAAAACAAATAGAGAACTTGGGGAATTAATTTAATATGGAGAATTTATAGTCTATAGGACAAGACAGAGTAGGTGGATGAGGTGTAGCGTAATGAGGAGAACACAATGATTTTCTAAGGATCAGAATAACTTGCCAGCATCCTTCACTCGTCACTGCCAAGTCCCTGTATCCTCCTTCCTCAGCACCACTTTAAGAGTGTGAATGCTGGCAGAGGGCTCAACAGCAAAGATGAGTGCTTCTTTGACTCCCAGAAGACCCATGCGCCAAAGCGCAGGGGAACGCGTTGTCTCTGTTTTCAGAAGATAGCTGAAGATACTGCACCTGCTCAGAAGGTTTCAGGCAAAACAGCATTTCAGAGGAATTCACCAATTCAGCAAAATCTCAGCAAGGTGAGTCAATTTTGCCCAGGTTCCCATGAAACTTGCACTGGGCTCCAAACATCAGAAACCTGCTGAGTTTCCTGCCTTGTCACCCATCTGGTTCCTCCACCGTTCAGGTTTCCAGGGCCCTGGGGGCTGCTGCCAAACAGGCTGCTTTGCAAGAGGTCCCACACGTCTCTATTTGGGGTGTCCCAGCTGTTAGACCCTCTCAGGGAGGAAACACAAGAGCATCCACAGATGGAGAGCCCATGAAACCGAACCGAGAGGCTCAGTGCTCCAGAGATCGGCTCTTGAGACAACTCACAGTGCAAGCTGGTGCACTATTTCTTTTTGCAGAATTTCTACCTGGTTGTGTTTTGCTCCACTTCGGAGGGAATTCAGCCTAATGTCATCAAAACTAAACTTCTTCCCAAAACAGAATCACCTTTTTAAACCCATTCCTAGAAGACACCCTCACAGGGCAGCTGTAGCCATTTCTCTCTCAACAGCAGCCTCTGCACCTCAGTCATGTTTCAGCTGCTCTTCGGTCAGAGGCAGAGCGCTGTATATCCTGTACAGCCCACCAGAAACACTGCAGGGATATACAAATCCGTCAAATCTAAATTGCCTGATCTGGAAGGCAGATGATACAAACTACCTTACAGTCCTCTGAGCTCCCCAAAGGTGGAAAAGGAGGTAAAATCTCTGTAATTTATCCATCAGCTTCTAATGGAAATAGTTGATCTGCCTGAGGATTACACACCTGATACTGCGAGTGACTACAGTGTTGTGGGCTGGCCCCAGGGCTCAGACCAGTTCATCAGACTCACAAACAAAGGAAATGGGGAAAACGAAGAGTTTCGCTTGGTAACATTACTGAATTTTTTAAAAATTACTCAATTACTAAAGGAAATTTGCTAGAAAATATGGGGGAAAGAAGACAGATTTTGGAAACGAACTGAAGGATGCTTAAAGCACACAAGAGGTTTCATGTTCTGCTTCATGTAACACTGGACATTCCTTGTTGCTCATGGACCAAGAGATAGCAGCAGCAGCTGCTGTGCACAGACACCTTTGCTTACCCTGTTGAGTCACCAGTAGGCTCCACTGGGGGCCTGATTTTACCTACACTATGAGAAACATATTTCCAGAAGTCTGTGTTGTTCCCAAAGACATACCTGCAATGTGTCGAGCAAGTGCTGAGGCTCCTCCTTGGGATGCAGCCGGGCATGCTGAGAAAGCTGAGAGCTCCGGAGCTCACTGTGGGGAAGTTCTCCTGGGAAACATCTGTGGGAGACACCAGCGTAGGGTTATGTGGGGCTTGAGCAGCAAACCATCTGTCAAGACCTGCTTATTAGGATGTTTACTCACAAAATTGTCCTTTCCATCAGTGCACCGTAAGTGGTTTCTGAAAGCAGCCCTGACCACCAAGAAAACAGTCTCAGAATCAATGAACAGGAACAAGAGTGGATCCAGCAGCCAGAGGAATCAGTTTCTAGCACAAGGGCCAGCTACATTTTGCCCAGCCTCACAGCTCCCCTTTGTCCATTTTGCTACCCCTCCTAGTTGTAGATCAGTAAATTATTTGGGGTTTTAGATTAATGTCAATGAGGATCCTTTGCCAGGACAAAGGGCCTTTTGTTTCCTTCCCCCATGCAAAAGTATTGACTCTCTGCTGTGCAGTAAGGATGATGATTTATTATTTTTACTTCTTTTGCTGTGTTTCCTGTCCGTATCATGATGCTTGTGTTGAGAAGTTAATAAAGGGGGAAAACACAACAGAAAGAAAACCCAGATCCCCACTCCATCTTTTTTTCAAATATGAAATTAATCGCTTATTTCATATTTTTGTAAGGGATCCACAAAGTTTACTTAGACCAAAGACATAAGTGCTGTGCTCTGAAGTCATGAGGAACACCCCCACAGCTGGATGACTTCAGATGAGAGTCAACAGGACAGAGGACGAAAATCCCGCTTTAGTGGCAAAGAAGAGGGAAGGGAGGAAGGCTCAGAGCGCCCACATCACCATGCATATGTGCCCAAGCAACCTACCCAAGGTGACAGTGGTCATCTGCAACAGGCCCAGGGGAAGACACGTGATCTGAATCAATGGCTCAGCGATAAAAGTCTCTCTCAGGGCTAAGACCATCCTTCAAGGGCAGTAAGTCTTACCGTAGATAGACACGGGAAAAGAAAGCAGCAGGGACCACAGCAGAGATCACTACTCCATGGCAGGGAAGGGGAGGGGAAAGAAAGAGAGCTTGTCTTCAACAGTAACAATAAACACTTGTGAGCATGCTTCCTCCTCTCCCTACAGGAGCATCTTCACTCTAAGCACTGATGGGCTTCAGGTGGCATAAGTCAGAGCCAAACCTCCCGGTCCTGATATCCCTGTCAGAAAAATATCTTGGGGTAGCTGTGGATTGTACAGATACAGGGTTGCTTCAGGGCATCCTGCACAGTGTTGAAGAGAGCAGTGTGTTGCCTCAATGTGTTGTTCTATACAAGCCTCTCAGAAGACACCTGTAAAAAATGGATATGTCATAGGTGAGAAGGGGATAGTTTCCCTTCCTTCCAAGCAACTGAACATCAAGGAAAACACTATCATGAGGTGTTTGACAGGAGAAACAAGCCAGAACTTCAGCTTCATTCAGCACTTGTGCTTTAATGACAAGCCACAATTTATTTCATTGAAAAGAAGAAAAGAGCAGTAAAGAAAACACTTACCAGGATGAACATGCTGTCTGCTGTGGCCTGGAGGCATGAAGGTGGCTTAAGCAATAGCAGAGATTGGGATATCCAGGTCAACAGCCAACACTGCCCTTGACCTCATTGGCCACCGGGCGAGACGGCTGCTCACATGACGCAGTCAGGCGCTACTCCTGTGGTTGGTGCTATGGCCTTTGCAAGCCGCTCCAACGGGATTTACAGACTGCTCTCTTATCAAACTTGATGGATTTCCTCTCCCACTCCTTTCCCAGCCCTTGCCCTGCACTGGGAGATACAGAGCATTGAGGATTGACCTTATGTCTAGAAAGAAAAGGCCATCACCATGATTTTGCCTTCCAAGGCTCTGGATTTCTAGCAAACTCCTACTCTTTCCTGACTTCACCTTCCCGAGAGAAGAGCAACTTCAGGAAATCGTGTCAGTCAAGAGTCCAGGAAAGAAAACTGTAATACAATATAAGTCTAACCCGCAGAAGCGCTGGGAACGTCTCCTTTTACAGTGAGCCCTTCCAAAAGGAAACCAGCCCACTGTAAATAATGTGTCTGGGAAGAGAAGACAAACTTTTAACCCTTCCCTTGCCTCTACTATTTGCTCAGTCAGACTGCAGCTTTCTTTGAAGCCGGGCAAAGTCACCCTCCGTACACTTCCTAGCTCTGTTCTCCAGCTCTGGGTAGCCCAGAGATCCTATGCTTTTGCTAATCCCACTGCCTAGAACTGGGATTCAAGTAAGATTAGCCAGACACATGAATGGGTGGTGCTTCAGGCCCTACGGGTTTGGTGTGGGTATCTGGCCCTCCCTGCCTGCATCATTCTCCCAGCTCCACCTGGACATCCAAGGGAAAGGAGTGAATGTAGAAAGGGTCATTCTGCCTCTTCCCAAGTGCCATTTCCAGGTGTTACACAAAGTCCTGCTATTGATACAGAGCACAAGCACATTCACTGTTATATATCTCTAAGTGTTTTTAGCTCAGTGTCCTCAAATACAACAAACAAAAAATGCATCTCTTCCTTTAAAAGCACTTCTTTCTATTACTGCTTCAGGCATGGACTCGAGATACTGCTTCTCCCAAACTCATATTAACAGCTTGAATCAAGTTTCACCATACAGGGTCTGGTTTTTAAGGGAGAGCAGGGAGTCCTTCCAACATTAGCCAAGAGAAGTCACTGGGACAGCTTGTACAGACATTAGGATGCTTGCAAAGACAAGCTGGGAGACCTTGATCCACCAGCATTCCTAAGCATGTGCTTAATTCACCCCAACCGCGAAGTACCCAAAGCATGCACTGAAATGCTTCACTGAGTAAGAATGGGCTTAATCACATGCTTAAACACTTACTGCATGAGTTCTTCAGAGATTAAGATTGATTAGGTCCTTCTCCTCCCTGTACCTCATGCTTCCCCTCCTCCTCATGAAAATCTCATCTCTGAAGACACGAGACTCACAGGGTGCAAGGAGACACAGGGAACGTATTTTTCAACAGGTTGCAAGTTTTCCAGCTTCCTGCCCTTGACCACAGACTTGAACCTTTTTCAGGGGAAAACATTTGCTTACAAAACCATTACATCATGAGGTCGGACTCCAAATTGTATAGGTTTTCCTTCAGTACTGTCATGAAAATCTTAGTTTCCAGGACTTTCAACTCCAGCTCCTTTAAAAAGAACAAAAGCCAGATTTTCAGAGCTTGGCTCAGTGAAATCAGGTTATTGTTAATATACTTTATTGATCTTAAAGGAATACAGCATGGAAACAAAGGCCATTAATTGAGAGAGAGGTTCTGCTTACATTAGCAAGTCGTTGACCACAAAAGGAGCAGATCCAAAAAAAAATACGATATATGCAGTTCAAGTGTTTACTTCAGCCTAGATTTAGTCTGCTCCCCAATGTCATTTGGACCAAAGTTGTCCACATTTTTTGAATGAAAGCTCTTCCAGGGAGTCATCACAGATTCAGACCCTCATGTCCCTGTCCAGGTAGAACCACATTTGCTGTGCCCCTGGAGTGGACCATCTGAGTTAGTGTTCCACCAGCATCTAGCTAGTATGCACCAAAACTGCTCTGCTGTCCAAAGCAACACACAGCAAGTGGACACTACCACAGGATTCACTTCCAGACCACTCTGTTGCTCGAAAAAAAAAGCACAAATGTAGACACAGTCAGGGGAGAGAAAAGCTCTCCAAGGACAGCAAAGTCCCAAGGCAGGGTGCAGTAGATGCCTAGCACTCTGTCACCAGGATGGTTCATTTTGTTTTGAGGTCATCAACCTTTCCTACAGTTTAGAAGCAATTGTAGGATGTAAAATTGCTGCCCAGCAGTGAGTCCCATGGTAGGCTAGTACATGGATGATGTCCATAACAGTGTTTGCATTACAGGGGGATGATGTTCACCATTACAGAGAACTTCAGCACAGACTGCCTGTGTGAAAGGGTGAATGAAATTATTCTGCCATACGACAAGAGTGATCAGAAACACATGTCTGTAGTTTGAATAAATATATTCCACCATCAGCCAAGTGTGCAAAGGGAATTTCTTTGCAAAGCAATGCAAAACTCATCTTCAGCAGCAGTTGGGAGGTCAAACAACTAATAAAGAGAGAGAAAATACAATTGCATAGACAACTCCCATCAGCTACACCAAGTTTATAGGAATACATGAAATAGTCTGCTGGGTCAGCGCAATGGTGCATCTCCTCCAGCTAATGGTGCTTCAGCAGCTGCAGGAAAATACAATTTTTAGGGGGAGCACGCAAGCCTGGCCACTATTTGCAGTCCCTTCACCTCACACTCTTCCTAGCATCCACAGCCATTGACTGGGGATGATAGAGCACACATCCTTCCCAACCTTCTCTAACCCTTTTGAACTTGCTGATATCATATCTGCCTCACTATTTCCTGTGGCAGCAAATTCCTTGCTGTGTAAAAAAAGCACTTTCTATTATCCCTTTTAAATGGATCTCCCACTTGTTTCCATTCCAGCGTTGTGGGTTTTTTTAAACCCCAGAGCAATTGTTCCTCATCCCAGTGCTCCATCTATAAGGTTTAGTCAGAGAAAGAAACGTGCCATGGAAGGAGCCGCAACACAATTCCTTGGAGGTTCAAAGAAATGCAGGAGAAAAGCAAGTTTGAAAAATAGACCTGGGGTTTATGAATTGCCTCCATTGGTTTGCAGTCTCTGTATCCTGCCTGCACTGTGCACAGGACATTGCAAAGAGTTGAGAATGGTTCAGTTTTTTGTACTAGCAGCTCAGTTCCATGTATTATTGTTGGCTACTCCAAAGGTAGTAGAGTGGAAGTACTCATACTAGAAGCTGAAGTTAGCTATTAAAAAATCTTTTTAGCTGATTCTGCTTCCTCAAAATGTTCATGTCCTTGTTCCCTCCTGTGAGAAAGAAAATCACATGCTGAGGGAGAGCCATGCCCGATGTGGTGAATGGCAATCACAGCTAATAAAAGCCTTTGCTGCCCTTTGTGGCAGAAAGGGATGCAGGTACTTCAGGGATGGCTTTGCTGGCTGTCACCTCAGGAGTGCCTGACCTTTCTTAGAGCCAACAAACAGATAGATTTGGGATTAGTGAAGGCACAGGACTCTGTCATGAAGAATCTGTTACCAATCCTTACCCAGGGTGAATCCCAGGCCAGAAGAAAAAACAGAAAGCTTGTAAGGGATGGACAGGTTCCCTCTGAAGCTCCAGGACAGGGAGAGCTGCAAAGGGCTGCGACCTACAGGCTCTCTGCAAGCAGGGGTTGTGCTCTGGAAAGTCAAAAACAGATCAGGGGGCTGGAGCTTATCACTTGTCCCATTAAGGCCCTTGCAGGACTTGGCCAGATGGTTAAAGCACCTCAGGAACTGGCAATGCTGATACTAGCCTTGATCATTTAAAGAGTATTGGAAGAAATGAGGCAGAGTCCCTCAGAGGTCTCTGTTTAGCCCAGTCCAACTTACTGAGCTAGGCATTAGACGGAAACACCTCCTCTTTCAGCCTACAGAGGAATCGGCATCAGACCACTCCATTTACAGGGCTCTCCGTTGCAACCTTCCTTCAGACCCAGCTGTCCAAATCCTTGCACCACATCAAGTTTCTCACGACAAGCGTGATATCCACAACCAGCCCCTGCCCCACACAGTTGGGGCGTCAAGGCACAACGCCAGGGCCTCTCTCTGACCCCGCACGCACCAGACACAGCTTGCTTCATGATCCGCTGACCCACAGCTGGTGGCTGGGGTTAGGGAGCGGCAGACAGACCCAAAAAGCCTGCTGGAAGGCAGACAGCCCAATGACAGCATCATCCCTTTCAGTTGACAGAACCTCAAAGCCTGCGCTATGCTTATTCCCGCACCAGCAGAGAAGATACTTTAGAGATGTGCAGCGACACTAGATAACCTGAATGGCAAGGAACCCAGCTAAAGGGGTCTGCTCTTGTTCTTTATGTTAAGCACGTGCTTCTGTACTTCCCTGCAGCCAGATATATATGGAGCACGGGGGCAGCTAATCCCAAACCTCCCCGCCACAACCTGCCCTCACCTTGAAATAGGCCCCAGTGCAATGAAGAGAAATGTTCCCGCTTCAAACTTCCAAAGATTACCATAAACACTGAGGATAATTAAAACATGAACATTATGAAAAATACACTGGCAAGGACTCAAGGCTGTGGAGCTGGAAAGCCAGGTAGCTTAAAGAAGTGCCAGGTATTTAACTGGTCTCCAAGATTAGCAGATGTTTTTCAACCTAACTTTGCAAAAACTCACTAACTTAGATGTGTTTCCTAAATCAGAACCAGAGAAGAGAATGCGTGCCATGTATTTGGATCATAAAAAGTACTTTTCCAGCACTGTAAGATCTTTTATTTAAAAAAAAAAAAGGGGGGGGGGGAATAGAAAGAAAAAAATAGGCTTGTTTAAAGGTTTCTGGATGTTTACCTAAACCATGTAAGAAAAGGAAAATTCCTTCCCCAAACTGAAAATACTCGGATGCAATTAAGATGGAGATAGCATCAGCCCATTTCCCCGTCTGGTATTAGGCTATTCAACGGGAGTACTGCAGAATACAGTGGTCGCAGCTGATATAGTCTTAGCAATATTTAGGTGGTTTTCTTTTTTTTACTCAATTATCTCAAAAGAAACTATTCAGTAACTCACTTTTGGAAACCAGCCTCCCTCACCTGGTACAAGACAATCTGCTATAACACTGCAATCAAAAACTCATCATCCCAAAGCCACTGGTTGGTTTGTCTTCCCACCCGTGGCTCCTCTACAGCCAGAGAGACAGAGTGCACATCCGAAGATCCTTTCTGCTTCTCTGCTACACCTTTGAGGAGATATACAAGGATTTGCATGTGTTTTTCTCGCTCAAAGAGAGATTATGTGGCATGATTAAGAGATATTGTAGGAAAGAAACTACTAGCTTTGACAAGCTTCTTGACATTCCCTTTGTTTGATATAACACACATCAGTTATTAAAGGGAATGTATTAAGCTGCTGCTTAGCCTCAGTAATGCCATGTTTAATAATAAACATTTCTTCTCTCCCCTCCCTGCAGTGGCAGCTGCTGTCCAGTAATTTCTGGACAAATTATTCTGTATAAATACATGAATTTTTAATACACATATATACACACACACACACCCCCAATCTGCCCTTCCATGTGTAAAGCAACGGGAGAGTTGAGACCAGCTAAGGTGAGTTACAACTTTTCCTGTATCATGGGAGATGGAAATGCAAGGACTTTCTGGGTCACTGAAACCAGAACCTTGTGACCATAGTGTGAGACCCTGACTTTGCTCTATGAAAAAAGGAAAAAAATAATATGAGACAGACATTTTATAGGTAGGGATCCACAACACTGCGGATTAAAAAATAAAATCTGTCACTTAGAAAAAGTGTTACCACTGTCTCAGAAGCTGCTCCCAGAGACATTTAATTCTGGGTGGACCTTTCCATCCTACATTTGCAATGCAAGGAAACCCGAGAAAAAAAAACTGCTCTGCCTTTCAGGTGGATGGCAGTAGGAAGGACACAGAGAAACCACAAAGGAAGGTGGTTTCTCAGCAGATCTTGCTGAATGAATGGACGGGCTGCACACACATCCTTGAAATTCACACCAGCCACAGCATCCACGCCAGTTGTATGTCCACTGCTTCACGGATACCGGAGCAGATGAGCCTGCAGAAACCAGCCCATCCCCTGGGCCTGCTCCGTCAGACGTGCATGCACCACAAACCTCCAGCCTTCCCACCAGGCAGCTCAGGGCTGCTGCTGCAAAGGGAAGCAGTGCTGTCTACAGCTAGCTCCTGTCTCCTTTGCTGGCAGAGACGCAGCTCCAGTCCTACGGGAAGAAAGAAACTGAGACAAAGACCAGCGGGTGACACAATTGTCACTTCCTTCCATAACCTTGTCAGGACAGTGATACAGTCAGCTACCATACCTAAAGAGGGCACCAGGGACAGCAAGTCTCGGCTCTCCTCCACCCAGCCCAGTTCCCAGAGCACACAGCTCTTCGGGATTCATCTACTGGACATTTCAGAGGGACACCTGTTGCATTACAGAGATCTACTTAGTTACAGAAACTTACCATCTGCCCCTGTGTTGTACCAACCAAAGTCTGCAAGCACCCTGACACTGAGAAGGATTAATATTACATTTCCATCTGCTCCGCAACATGAGCTGCCCAGAAGCAACAAACACACTGAAGATGCGTCTGAGCTCCTAAATCCCACCTTGCCTTTAAAAAAATGCAAGTTATGGGAAGAACAAGAGCAGCCATGACAATCCAGTTACCTCAAAACACGAGTCACATCCACAGCAACATTTAAAACTTGCTCTTTCTCCTGCATGGCTAAATGCAGGGAACATTAACAGGTCACATCAAAGAGACATCTAAGTGGTGACAATGCCAATATAAAACCATTCACTGGGTCTGCACCAATGTAACAAACTTTAAAAAAGTATTAAAACAGACTGTTTATTACAGCATATGACGTGTTATATTAATTTACACAATGATATATATATAAAAACAGCCATTGATGATGTACAGTAAATTGGACATCAACAGGAATATTAAAACTACTGATACTCATGCACGTGACATGCATATGTTTTTTTTTTTTCTTTATCAAAAGCAGTTTTACACAATATACTGAAGTTACTAAGCCTTGGTCAGCTGCTCCAACAGTTTACTCTGAACACCACTGCCGTCTGCAGTGGGAGTCCCAGCAGATCGGAGCAGAGTGCACTCCAGAGAAGGCAACTTAACCTTGGAGACAGATTGAAGAGGAGCCCTTTCCTGGTGGGGGAAGGCTGGGGGAGGACAGGGGTGAGTTTCAGGAAGAGAAACAACAAGAAGAGAAAACAAAACAGGCCAGAGTACCAGGAGGAAGAAGTTCAAGATGTGGGAACAGGAGCAGCAGAAAGGGACAAGCAAAAACATGACGACCACCCACACTCCCTCTCGCTTATCCCCTAAAAACTTATGACCTTAAGCTGTCGACATCCTGTATAAGATCCAGAACTGGAAAAAGTAGGCAAGGAAGAATCATTCCCAGAAACATTAGCCTTTTTTCAAAGCCTTCTGATACCATGCACTGGAGGCTGTTCACCACTGAAATGGCAGTGTTATGTTGGTTTTTTAAATGAGTATAATGGTCTTTTATTTCCACGTAAAAGGCACTAGTATCCACCCAAGATCTGAAGACAAGTGACATAATTTACCTTAAGTTTTAAATATTTGTATATAAAAAAAAATCTGTGGAAATATGTACACAAAAGCACCCTGCTTCCGAAAGCAGAAGCAGATACATTCCACCAAGTCACCTCACTAGACAGTTGTCATGAGCTTCAGGGAGCCCGACCGAAAGCGAAGGATTTTCTTCTTGAGGTTATGGGAGGCTTTAATTTTGACAAAGGCCTTTGCCGCATTTTCATGCAGCTCCGGCGCCGTAACCGTTTGGATGGGGAGCGTCTGGACAAACTGAGACCAAATAAGGCCCCCGCTCTCATCAGAGTCGCTGGTGGTCGTGCTCTCTCCTACGAACTCCACCTCGCTCAGGCTCGACTCGCTGT
>NW_010550371.1:0-7481 GCF_000687285.1 Phaethon lepturus | reverse complement strand
GTGTAGTTGCTCTGCTCGTCCTCACTCGTGTCCACCACGGTGGAGTGGAACAAGGACTCACACTCTGCTGAGTACTCCGAGTCGCTGGCCACGTAGGCATACGGGCTGACATAGGGCAGGGGGACTTGCGAGTAGACCCCCACACCTTCTCGACGGTTCCTCCTCGCCCTCCGTAGGGCCTCCTCATAGGAGATCTCCGCCGACGACTTCCACCGGCGGTAGTCGGCCCGCTTGTGTTTAGGCTTGGCCACCACAACCTCTCGGCCATGCCCGTGGGATCGGATGGTGGATTTGTGCAGGCCAGCCGGCCGACTCTGGAGGCCCGACTCCGGCTGCAAGCCGCTGCCCCTCTTCCCCCGCGAGGAGGGTTTTTTCAGTTTCTTATTTGTATCCAACTCATCAGGAAAGCGGCACTTCTTGCCAACCAGCTTGGTTTTCTCCCGCAAGGTCTGTGAACCATTTTCCAGCCCGTTGGCAAGGTGGGGCCTGTGTTTCAGTGCGGAGCTTTTCAAAATCTTGACATTCCGGGTGCCTTTGTGAAGCTTTACGCTTTGCTGCTGGGCCGGTATGTACTGGGCATTCACCAGCAACCCATCATCCAGGCTCTGGGAGGAAGAGCCCTCGCTTTTGAAATCCAGCGCGGGCCTCTCCTCGACGGCAGGCGACGAGGAGCGAGCCACTGGCCATTTTTTTTCGGCAGGATTTTTTTGGGAGGCTGGCTGACCCTGCTCTCCGGCTGCAGCAGCACGGGCTTCCCCGGGCTCTCTTTGGGAGACGCGGCAAAGAGCTGGCCATTCTCCTTGGGGACGTCCCCCGCCGTGGCCACCGTGCTGCGGTTGGGCTCCGGAGGCGCCGGTTTGATGCCCCGCGGCAGGTGCTTGCTCTGAAGTTCGCTTGCCGCACCGGGCGGGAAAGCCGCTGGCAAAGGTGCCTTCCTACTCTCCAGCTGCTCGCCAGCCGGCTCCCTTGGCCTCTGCTTTAGCGGGGAGGGTGCCGCGTGGTCCAGGGCAGTGGTCCCACCAGAAGGCAAGCACGCTTGCTTGGAGCTCTTCAGGTTCACGACGTTACTGTGAGCCACCACCCCTGCAGGCTGCCTGACGCACAGGCTTCCATGCCTCAAGATCCCTTTGGTGGGATCAGTGTTGAGACTCGTCCTCGGTTTGTTAGTCCTTACCGCGTGAGTCTTTTTCTGAACCAGGCTTAAGATGTAACCATCTATCCTCTTGCTGGTGGAGGGGCATGGCGCCGGCCAGGAGCTTTGCGGGAGAAAGGTGTTGGCGGATTTTCCCGAGTCCGTTTCAGAACCAGCAGAAACATTGCTAATATCGCAACCAAGCCTCTCCTCTTCTCGCTGGGGGTTTTCAGTCACGGGGAGAAGAAACATGGGACTCTGCACAGCTACCGCATGGAGTGGGCTGGGGTACCGGTAGATGTCATTCCCGTTTTTAGACACCAGATCGCACTGGTACTTTGGATGTACATCTGCAACGACATCGAGGGAATTTGAGTGCGGTGTGGACAAAGAGCAACAGACAGAGCCTGCGGTCTGGTCCTCATGCTGGCCTTCCTTATTATAGTCCATCCAGCCTATGAGATCTGAAAGGCATTTTAGAAGAGTTTAGAGAGCCTGCCAGGGACAGTTCTGCTATGTTGTTCACGTGCCATCAAGGACTCCGGTCCCATCTACACGTACAATGCAACGTCTATACAACAGCAGTGCTGTTCAAACAGTAGAAACCTTGCAACCAGGGATGCCATTCAAGCAATATATAAGCAGCACTATTCTTCTGTGGGTCTTTTTGTAAGTGCATCTACGTAGGATTTGCCCCAATATGACTACATGGTTAAAAAAATAAAAATCACAGCCCTGATGAGAACATTTACTTTGGTTTCAAACCTGTGCCTAGGTTGCTAAGAGCTTCCTATTTTATTTCCAAGCCACCCAGAAGTCTCTTCTGCTTATACGCTACACAGGAACGTCTAAAACTCACTGCAGGCCTCAGCAGATTTGAATTTTATATTTTATTTTGCTAAATCCAAAGGGAAACATAAAAAATATAGACAAGAGTCCAACGAATTCTTTCAGCTTATTGACAAATTTAAGTTCCAGACTTCTTCAAGCATATCTTGGGTCAAAAAAAAAAAATCCCAATTTAATGTTGTTGTTGCTATTATCGTTACTACTATTGTTATCATCATAATTATTTTATAATTATAATAACACTAATAATAATAACAGATGCTCCTTTTGAGCAGTAAAGGTTTAAAGAATACGAAACAGGCTCATCTTTCCACACAAGTACAAGGAGTGCAGGTCAATCCAGCTGACATCCTAGCCTTGGCTCTGCAAAGAGAGCTCTGTAAGAGAAATCCAGTGCGTTTCAGGATGCATGAGTCAGATTTAATGGCTAAGGCACTTACTTGGGAGGTAAGTGACCTTAGGAGCAGGGCTGCAATCCAAGCACCTAAGATTATTACTTTCTTAAGCTTGTGTTGCCCTTGTCTTCTTGGGTAGGGGTACAATCTAAATGATCCTTCTAGATGACTGTCAGTCCTGTTTTCTACCCTTGGGCTAGAAACTTCATCCAGGGTACTTAAATTCAAATGCTCAGTGTTCATCACTTATCTAAGTCTTATTTCACAAGAGGTCTCACAGGCGTTCATCAAATCAGCTGATAGAGACAATGTTCCCATGTGAGCAGGAGAGGATGAACAGGGAAGTTAGGAGCACGAACTTCCTCCAGATCACCTCACAGTGCTCCCACATTTCCTGAATTCTATGTCAGAGTCAGGAAATGTTAATGAAAAGACTTCCTTGAAACACACCAGTTTGTGAAATTTCATCCCAAAAGTGAGATGGTACGAATAATGAGAGCTTTTACGTTTTTGTGATGTATACACAAAAAACCAGCAATGCAATCAGCTGGAATTCCTTGTGTATGTTTTTCTTTTTATGTATGGCCAATGAAGATCACATATACCTTACAACAGGGAGCACTAAATTACCTAAAGCTGCTCAAAGAACAACTTAGAGGACTTCTCAGCATCTCAGAATGAATGTACCCCAGACTGTATTTTCCCACTTCAGAGTTAGAAGAACATGAATTATTTCGTACTTGATTCACAACAATTCACTATAAGTTAACCTTAAAGAGCAGAATGGAAATTGGAAACACTATGGTTAGAAGCATCCTCTGCAACCCAGAACGAACTAAGGCTTTTGAACGAGTATGGTCGCAACCAATAACACTTGATCACAAAAGTCCTGCTCAAGTGTCCTTTCTGGACAACAGACAGAGGAGGCCTTCCTATTTAACCATCTCACACATTAAGGCTTGCTTCTTCAGCCCAGTGTCCAAGGAAAGTCAACAGCTCTCTGCCAAAGCGACAAAATACTTTTTCTCTGTTCATGATGTCTATTTGTCTATACTATATAAAATGCAGGGCACAGCTCAGCATGGTGACCTCGGGGTTGACTACCATCAGAACTGACAGAATGACTGCTACACACAGACTGACAGGCACCCTGATCTCCTAAAACCTGTAGCTAGCTCCTTACTCTGTCACTTTAATGATGACATGGCTATGAGGTATCTTTAATTACTGCTATTTACTAAAAATGCTTTTCTAAAGGAAACCATGAGAAATTAGCCGACTAACGTGTTTATGTGTATAGGTACCACTGCCCTCTACTGGGTAAAGAAGCTGTCATATTTTCACATGTTATTTTCATGTGTTTAGAGTGACATGTTCACATGTAAGGCTGGACTAGTGGAGGGCAAGCAGTCCTACCTCATGACCCATGTACATGATAGGCACTGGAATCTTTTCAGAGCATAATACATCAAATGAAAGGAAGAAGGGTTAATCTAACCCAGATACTCCTGAGGCAGTATTTCCAAAGCCAAAGCTACCTCCTGGAGTATGATGTATTCGACCTGCTTTTACTATACCTGCAGATTTAGGGCGTCCATCTGAGATATTCAGTGTTGCCTCCAAAGGGCTGCAAAAGCAAGTGCTAGAATGGCAACTGGATAAACACTCACTGAAGACAGAGTTAGATGAATTGGAGAGTGATCCAGAAGCTCCATCACTCAGCTCATAAAACCCTATAAAAATAAGAGTTTGGATTTATATTAGTTATGTCTACACAAAGTTACCTTTTGTGTCCCTAGAAAGGCAGTCAAGCTCATGTTTATGTTGGCTTACTCTATTGCAATTAGTTACGGGATTTCATTCAGTCACGCAAAAAAAACCAGTGCACAATTTAGTAATATCCTTATTGCTATGAAGGATTCCATTTAAAAGTAAAGCACTTAGAAGTAAAAAAGCAGAACTTTACTTAGCATGTGAAATTTTGAACCTTTTTTTTACCTTTACAGGGGTTGGGTTTTTAACCTTGACAGGCGTTTTCAGATTTTAGCAAGAAAATTCCAGGCTGTGTTTCGCAGCCCCCTCATTTAATAGTGTATTATACTTCCAAGGCAGACTCTCTAGCTATTACTTGACTACAAAGTTTTTAGCAAGTGTTGGGCACATGGCTATCCATTATTTTCCTCAAAGTTTTGGAGATAAATATAATATTTGTGGATGACATGAAAGAAGAAAAATGGTAAATATTGTGCAGACACAGAAAATTTAATTTCCTGGTAAATTGGGACTACTCAAGAAAAATATGACATACCATAATCAAAATTTAAATTGTACATTTAGGAATAAGGAATGCAGAGCATGTCTACAGAATGGGGATGTATCCTGCAAAACAATAATCCTGGAAAGGACTTAGTCAGCATGGAAAAGCAGCTCAATCAAGCTTAATGATATGGCAAAAAAAGCTAATGAGATTGTTGGATGTACAAAGAGACTAATGAATAGCAGTAGGGAAATGACTTCAGCAGTCTATACAGCACTGGTAAGAAAGGCATTGGAATGATGTGCCTAGTCCTCGAATCCAGCACACTTAAAACAAAGCTAAAAACTTGGAAAGGGGCCATAAAGCTATTTAAGAGCTTGGAAAAATGCCTTAAAACAAATGACTTAATGAACTTGACCTGTTTAGCTCATCAAAAAAAGTCAGAAATTATACTGTATAGCACCTCCAAGAGGAGGAAAAGCTGGGTGCTAGAAAACACCTTTCTCCATGGGAGAAATGCATATAAAAAAATCAGTGCTGGAACAAGTCAAATTCAGATTAGAAATTAGCAATGGTTTTAACAATTTCAAGTTGGTGGATTCTCTACTTTTTAGTATCTTCAGAACAAGTCTAGATGGCTCTAGGAAAGGTTGCATATAGTTAAATATCACTTACTGGCTTCAACACAGTTACAATGGGATGAAATTCAATACATGGGGACTCAAATTGTTTGAGTCAACATTCCCTTCTGTCTGTAAGATCAATTTTGACATCTTCCTCCTGCTGGTGGTGCTTCCTTTCACCATTTTTCCTGCAGCCTCCTTCCTAATATGCAGGAGAATTAGAACTTTTTGAACTAATTTGTGGGTAGCCTTGAAAAAAATGCTGCAAACACTAAAAATCTAATTAAGCTTGAAATGTTCCTCTGAATATGGTGTCTACAAACAGCAACCTTTCCCATGGTAGGTGTACTTTGCTAGTAGGCATTAATTATCAGTGTGAACATGCTATAGACAGTTACTGTTGTAGTACTGAAAACTACAGCTGGTTTAATTCCAGGTACCAAGGAAGGCTCCATTTTGCTGAATATTGGCCTTACCTGAACTTGGACGACTGTCTGTCTCAAGGTGTTCATCTGTCGTTTTCTCCACGTCCAGACGGAGATCGCTTATTTGCTTATCTAGCTCTTGTAACTGATTTAGTAGGCCAGCGTCCCTCCTCCTCAAGCAGTTCTGGAAAACAAGACGACAAACAACATCAGCTCCTTCAATGGGGCAGATATGAAGGGGCTCCAAAGACAATCAGCCTTCTCCATCCAAGCATCAAGAAATACCTTGTCAATATTCTTTTATAAATGAAAAACCAAAACAGAACCAAGCCCAGAAATTCTAGATAGATGCTCTGGACAATTACTTAACTGAAGAACTATGCAGGCACTTCATTCCTGCCTCTTCCAGCCAGTTGTATGTAAGGAACACGCTCCACAATTTAGGAAGACCAACAAGCTATGTTGGCAAAGCGCTCCTTTGCAGGACCACAGCTGTGACAACAAAGCTGTATTGTATGATACGGTCAAGCCAGACCTGTGCAGATGAAACGGGCTACTTCGATGAAAGGACAGCTTTGCCAGTGTAATAGGGGACCTTCACCATCACAGTGACGTTAGTCAAAGATCACATCTGTTCACACAATGGGATGAAACAGCTCTGCCAACAAGTGCCTGTAGTGTGGGAACCGCCTTGTTCTGCTGCACATTATGAACTTATAGTCAACCATATAGACAGCAAGATTCCCAGGGCTGGGATCATGGCCCTTTTATTAGTTTTGCAGTGCAGCAGGATGGAAGAGTAATTCTTCCTCTTCTCCCATTGTAATTGTATAAAATTGCTGCGAGATGAATTTTAAGGCTATTTATGAAGGTAATTTGATGGCATAAAATAAGCAATAAGAAATTATTTTGTAAGGCACTCATTAACCCACGGTCAACGCAATCAGTTTCCCTGTGTGTATTATAATGTTGCTTATCCATCATCTGTTCAGCTTCATACCCTTTAATTGTTCTGGCTTTGGGGAAAGCGGGGGAGGCAGGAGGAAGGTTTATCTCTTTTTTTTCAAGTGCATCATTTGATCGGCGCCCAGCGGTGCTCTGATATGCTCATCACAAAGAGTTTTGATGCTCGTAACTGGACTAGTTCTAAACCCATTAAATGAAGGACAACCTTTCCCCTGGGGTGGGCCATTGCTCGGGCAAAGGGGAAGCAAGTGCTAATAGTATTAGCCAGGCTGTTTGAAGATGTGCTGGCATGTAACGCCATCCTTGGAGAACCAAAGGGGAGATCCCAAGTCTTCTCCCACCTTTATGACAGGAGCCAGGAGCTGGCTGGAAGGCAGGCTGGCAGCGGTGATGGGTTCAAGCGGTAACTCCACTGTGCCACCCACTGCCACCAGTGCCCCCCTCCCCCAGCGAGCACCGCATCTGGTTCCAATCTGCAATGTCAAGTGCACGAATTAAAGTGCTACCACAAATCCCCGGGTTTTTGGGGTTGGGTTTTGGGTGGTGGTTTTTTTTGAGTCATGATTCCCTGGTCCTTCATTACGGCTCTTTGGCAGCCAGCCCCTTCTCAGCAGAAAAATTATTTATTTTGAAAGAAGGGAATAATCCTAAATTAACTAAACCAAAAGGCTAACAAGAAAAAAAAAAGGGGGAAAAAAAGGGGAGGCGGGGGGAGAAGAAGAAATCCGTCAAATAAATCACGCATCCAACTTCTCCCTGGGTGAAAGCAAACGCTGAGCCGTGCACAAAGACCGCCAGGCACAGCTGTATGCTATTTTCATCGGAAAATGATCT
>NW_010550370.1:0-245 GCF_000687285.1 Phaethon lepturus | reverse complement strand
ATATATATTTGTTTTATATTTTTTGTATGTTTATGTGGGATTTCCTTTCCCATCCATGCCCATCTCCGTTGGTTCTCCTTCCTCCTTGAGGACTGTGCTTTGGGACCGCAGCATCTCTCAACGCTGAGGACAGATGCCTGTGCCCCGCTGGAGTCTGCGGGTTGGGCCCCAAGGACGCAGCGGGGGATGTGGCTTCGGTGATTGCTGACCCCAGCACTGTACTTTGCACCACATGGCCCCTTGCC
>NW_010550369.1:953-1310 GCF_000687285.1 Phaethon lepturus | reverse complement strand
GGCACGCTGGTAAGAAGCAAAGCAGGAGCTAGAAGGGAGACTCAAAAAAGCCCAATAAGCACATTTTCTAAACCCCGCTGCTGGTGCGAAGTTACCGATACGTGTGCGGCCGCCGCTGCCCCGCTTCCCGCTTGCTGCTGCTGCACATAGCCGGACCGCAGAGCTGGGGCGCTGGGTGTCTGCTGGCGCTTCTGCTGCGCAGCTCGGTGGAACATATAAATTCACAAAATGTCCAAATTTCCTATAGGAAAAGCAGAATGCACAGGTTTACAGTTCATGTGTTAGGGGTTTTTTGGTTGGGTTTTTTTTGGTTGGTTGGTTTGGGTTTGTTTGTGGGTTTTTTGGGGGTTGTTTTTT
>NW_010550369.1:693-898 GCF_000687285.1 Phaethon lepturus | reverse complement strand
AAATTTAAATTTTACCACAGGGTGAAACTGGAGCGTTTGAGCTTAAAAACAAGCTTTAAGTAAGTGACTTGCACAGGGATCAAGTTTGCAAAAATACTGCCAAATTTCCTGCACGCCTCTGTCCCGCTTTGAGCACCTCAGCCTGTCACACCGTGCTCCTCCAAACACACACGGAGCTGATGCTCAACCCTCTGCCGGCCTGAAT
>NW_010550369.1:0-641 GCF_000687285.1 Phaethon lepturus | reverse complement strand
GTGGTTTTTTTGTGGGTTGTTTTTTTTTTTTTACTATTGTGAAATTTAAATTTTACCACAGGGTGAAACTGGAGCGTTTGAGCTTAAAAACAAGCTTTAAGTAAGTGACTTGCACAGGGATCAAGTTTGCAAAAATACTGCCAAATTTCCTGCACGCCTCTGTCCCGCTTTGAGCACCTCAGCCTGTCACACCGTGCTCCTCCAAACACACACGGAGCTGATGCTCAACCCTCGACGGGCCTGAATTAGCAGGCACCTGTATTTCTGACGATGAAGCTCCCATGGTATCTGAAATCTTGCCTCTGGTCATGCTTAGAAGTGCCTCAGTCCTGTCAGGACTGAGCAATGTGGTACCTAACTTGTACCTTCACCTGCAACGTGAACCCAATGCCTTAATACTCCGTGACAGCGAAATCTGGGTCTCATCCCTTCAGGGCCAGACTGCTCTGAATCCTTTCTGCATCTTCCCCGCATACTAATGCGAGTGAGGAGCAAACCTGAGCTGTGCTCGCTTTCCCAGGGCTGTGGCAGGGCATTGAATAATCCCCCTCTTGCCTTTTTGAAACTAATTTCAAGGCCTTTACGAAGAGAGGAGATCTTCCCAAGCCCTGCGCACCAGCGGGGCTTGCTGGCGTGGGCGC
>NW_010550368.1:11840-12791 GCF_000687285.1 Phaethon lepturus | reverse complement strand
AACCTAGTGATTCTGTGATTCTGTGATTTGGAGGCTGGATGACCTCAACAGCTCCAGGTTGCCACAAGACCTCCGTGGGTTATGCCTTTGCCAACAAGATCGGATTGGAGTGACCAGGAGGTGCTACGGTGGTGGATCTCAGCTAGGTCAGCCTCAGATTAGCTTTGATGATAACCACCCCAACCCCCACGTGAAATGCATCAACCTCACCTCGCCCTCGCAGGGACGCCCCGTCTCCAGCACGTACTCTCCAAAATGTACCAGCTGTCACTCTATGCGAGGAATTTACACCACGCTTGCCCCTTCTGGCAGCAGGGCCAGACCTGCACCAAACCCATCCGGTTCAGCCGGAAGCGCTCAACCTCCTCCGCTCGTGCTTTCTGACCTTTATTGCCGTTGGTCCCTATGGCTGGGAAGGCCCTTCCTCACCTCTCCGGAAGAAGCTAATTCAGCTCAAACGCCTCGTCTCAGAGCCGAAGGAGTAGAGGTTTTTTAGCACAGCCGCTCGCTATGAATACTTTCTTTTCCGGAGCCTCCCGAGCCTCCGTGAATCAGCAGCGTCGTGACGCAGCAGGTAAATAATTGCGGAGGAAGCGCGCTTTCTCTACACACGTGTCGCGGCGTGGCAGCGCGCCGAGTTTTTAAAGCTGGAGACGCAGCCGTCTGCTTAACGACGAGCAGCTCGATTCTGCGGGAGTTAAAAGAAGTGCCCAGCTTTTCTGCATTCCACTTCTTCGACTCGGTTCCTGCCTGCCCGGCTGCCTAGTCACGGATGGATTTCAAACTTTTGGTTGAAATATGGACAGTATGTGATTTAATCGGTACTTGTTTTATCTGCAATGCTCCGTTTGAGCTCCCTGTAGCATGCCGTATCTTGGCGTGTTCAGACATGCTTCAAGTTTGCCATCTGGTTTTGGAACCGAGTACCTGTTTCTTTTACGGTTGCACTCC
>NW_010550368.1:6018-11809 GCF_000687285.1 Phaethon lepturus | reverse complement strand
CGGGGGGGGGGGTCTGTTTGCTTGCTTTTCCGTTTTTTGATTTGGGATTCTGCTAAGGACAGAGCCCTCCTCTATCGCACCCGGGGAGGAGGCACAAGGGCAGCAAAGAGCTGTGCGCAGACCGATGGGCAAACCTCAAAACCTTTTTGAAGCATCTGTGTCCAAAAGTTGGGATGCTTTTCTGAAACCCATCCAAACATATCTGAGACTCTTTGGGTTAGGAATTGGGTTAAAACCCAGGAGAATAGTCACTTTTTATTTTTTAATCCCCTCTCCAGCGTTTCTCTACTTACTGGTTCTTGCAAAGCCCGGACTCAAGCGAAAAATCCTACCCAGCTTCATGGGTGAAGTCAATAATTCTTTCTCTGCTCTTGGAAGAAATTAGGATGACTGGATGCATGCAGTCATTGTGGGCGGAAAAACAAGATTAAGTTAGCCCACCAGTTTCCCCACCTCAGTGTGGGCTGTAACTGGGACCTAAACCACGGCTGCAGGACGCGGAGATGCCCCCCAACGTAAGCCGTCATCTCCTCTTCCTCTGCAAGCTGTGCGTTTCCTTTTGGTGTTTTACCACCAATAAACCCCTCTCCTCTAGTCGCTGCGTGCCCACACCCGCGTGTCGGGGTCTGCCCCGACACCTGCAGGTCACCTAACCTGGGGGTCCTTCACCCCTGGGGTTGCTCGACCAGACCTTGCTGGAGGAACGTGTTTGTCAAACGCAAGCAGCGTGATGCTCCGTGAAGGAAACCTGCTGGCCTTGCCCCAAGGTCCCCGGTGCCACCGGCGAGCTCAGCGGAGACCCGCGCCACCCGACCTGCAAGCCTCAAAACCTTTGCCTGCCCTGGCTGGAAAAAAAAAAAAAAAGTAATTTGGAGCCAAACCAGAAATTAAATCAGGTAGAAAAAAAAAAAGCCATCATTTTCTCCAAGACTATGGCCCAAAGAGCGTCTGTGTGCAACACTAAAATCCTACACCAAACCCTACGGTACTGATATATTAGCCCCCAGCACTGAAATATTAGCCCCAGGCAGAGTAAATCAGAGCCGCGTTGCCGAAGCTGGCGGAGCCCTGCTGATTTACCCCGTTATTGCCCGGTGTGCTGACCTGCCCGGGGGTTTTAATCAGGTCTGAAGCAACTGAGGTATATAGCCTATAAATTACCGTGCGCTCTTTGATAGCCCGGCAAAGGTTTCCCGGTTGAAGAGGTAGAATATCTGAATTCAAACCACCAAAACACGGCCTCGCCGGTATTTTACCCCTTCAGCCTCAGTTCATCAAAAAGCCAGTAAAAGCCTCTGCGGATACCGCCTGGCTGCTGCTTATTCTGCTCCTAATGAATGTGGAAATATCCATGGCAAGTGGAATTTATGGATGAAGGAATTCCAGTTACCATCATTTCATCCCCGCTGTAATAAGGCGGACTGCGACTGACAGCCCTGTAAAATACTGCCAGCTCACCAAAAAAAAAACCCAAAAAACCAAAAAAAACCAACAAAAAACCCCTGAAAAAGGGTCGTCGGAGCCCATCCAGCACCTTTAAACCTCCGGGAGATGTTTATAACATAGTGCAGCTCCTGTTCCTTCACAGACCTCTTCCCGAAGCCAAATGAAGGCAAACCAAATACTTTATTGAGTGGGCTCTGATGACCTTCGCTTATTTTTTTTTTTTAAATGAGCAGATCTGTTTAAGGGGGGAAAAAAAAAAAAAGCATATGAAAAACACAAACTAACTTCAGATGGTGAGTTTAACCTCCAGTGGTCTCATAGATTAAAAAACATTAAATCTTTTTATCTAAATTCTAATAAAAATCGTGTCTCCCATGGTTTTAGTGACTGCTTCCAACTACACTTATTATTTTCAGGTCAGGTAGCGTGCGTCGCAAAACTTTGGGGTTTTTTTTTTTTAATATTTTAAACCATTAATTTAAGGTTTGCTCTTGCTACGAAAAAATACTTTGTTAAATATTCTTGCCTGTCACAATTTCACCCGGGAAAAGCCTCACGTTTAAACCGAAGCAACATCAAGTTTTAACTAATAGAGGAGAGAATTTTAATGGCAAATCAAATCCATTGCACATTTACTTACCTGCTTTTGTACGGTGTTATAAATACAGCGTATTTTAATGTCTCAGCTGAGAAAATTTTTTTTTTTTTTTTTTTTAAATCTTCTAAAATTAATAAAGTACAGAACGGGTCGAGGCAGCTTGACTTCGTCCTCAGGCAGAAGCGTCCCCCGGGGCGATGCCGAGTCGTGGATTTCACTGGCTGGAAAAGCCTCCGGAGCCGAAGGAAAACACACGCCTTCTCCAATAAAGGGGAATTCTGAAGGTTTTAGGGGAATTAAGTGCAGATCCTGGCAAAGCTGAGACAGGCACAACTTGCTGGCTGGGTAGGCTGTTTGTTGAAAAACCTGAGAGTTTCGGGTGGCCACAGTGATTTGATAATTGGGTCTGGATTCAGCACGGCTTGCCGGCAAGGGGGTAAAACGAGGACGGCAGGTTCGGGTTGGCAGTTTGGGGTGGGGTTTTTGCCACGTTTCGGAATACGTTTCGGAATACACATTGGTATCTTGAGTTGTAATTCCAAAATGATGTTTTGAGTGAAAACGTAGCTGAAGGGAACGTTTTTGTTTGCTTGCTTGTTTGCTTTTAGCATGCGAAGTGGGGGAAAACCACCCCCAAGACAAAATGACCTTGTTTCATTTGGGGTGAAACAAGGCATTTAATTCCATCCAAACTTGAACATTGCTTTTCTCCTTTTTTTTTTTTTCTTTCTTTTTTTAATTAAAAAAAAAAAAGGGGGAAACAACAAATGCTGCATTTTTTTCGCTTTTGGTCGATCCAAAGTAAATTGGGATATGCCTGAGGTTACTCTTCTCCTGGTTTGCCCACTCAACTGCAAATTCCACCGCCGGCCCCTGCTCTGACCGTACTTTTTGGCTGTCGCCGAAAGGCAGAAAGAAATGTCTCCTCTCAGCCTCCCCCAGCTCTGCATTATTATCGACAATTTTGTTGCTCTCATCTGAACGGACCGGCCCAGTCGCTAGAATTAGATTTGCTCCTCACCTACCTAAAAACCACCTTTTCGACGGCCTCAGCTGCGCCGGACAGGGGATTTTCCTCGGGGCCGTCCGCTTCCCAGACTGGTTTTGTACGGTTCTGAGGTGGCCGGTGTACCTTGCTTACATACGTCACTGCTGCTTTTTCCTTCGTGCGGTAGCTAAAATCAGAACGTGACGAGGAGCGGCAACCGAGCGGTGCCCCGGGCTGTGTTTGACTTCCCCCAGGCAAGTACGAATATGTGATCCCAGTGTGGGCGCCGTGGAAAATATAGTATCATCAGATGTGTAATACCAGTGAGTATCAGACGTTCAGCTGATAAACCTGAAGATATTTTAACATCCACAGTGCTGTTAACATAAAAATACTGGGCCGTGCCAACCTAAGCCGGTGTGGTTCTTCTCAGAGCAGCAAATATTGGGGAAAAACTTCTGACTTTCCCTCCACGAGAGCATTTAAACAACACTTTACATCAAAGCCCTTTCATTCCCCAGCCGGAGGAGTTATAAATGGGGCTCGGCGCAATCGGTACGGCTCCTGCCTCGGGACGGAGCGCTTCAAGTGCCTCGTGCTTTCAAATGCCACAACATTAATATCCACCATCCGGGAAGTTAAAAGAATATTTATACACGTACACATCACATTAATAATGCATCGATTGACTGCTCTTATATTTAGAAACTAATATATTAAAACAAATTACCAAGTGACAAAACTTTCTTGACAGGGGATGAAATATGTTGGTCTGCTTTATTGTATGTTATATACATTATTAGAAATCAAGTAAATTCTTCCCATACTGCAACTTTATAAAATAAAGTCTTCGTGTCTGATTCTCATTTGTGCTCCGAGCTCTGCATACTCCCCTGCCTGAGTGAAGTGGCAACAGGGCAGATAAGAACGACGTCTTGCAAAACTGAAGACGTGAAATCTCCTTTTTTAGGATGTACTTGATGGGAGAAAATAACCTTCCGCCCTCCGTGTAGCTACGGTGAGGGCTGGATATCAAACGCTAAGATTTCAGGACCCCAGTGCTAAAATTTGGAAAGGTCTTTAGCGTAATCCTTTAATCTGTTTACCGTTAGATACAAGAGAAAATGCATATTTACAAGAGCAAACATCTACCTCCATTTCAAATAGGAGTTTAATCTGTTTAGAGAAAGGCTTGGGAGGAAATAATTCAAACTACTTTAAAGATTAAGGTTATCTTTTCCTTTTTTTCCTTCAAAGGAGATCGCAGGCAACCTTCAGGGGAAGCTGTATTCATTAAAATTAGCCTGAAAGCGTCTAAACCGCTCAATTATTTGACCTCATCGCAGGAAAACTAAGTGCGAACTGGGCCAGTTTTTGCCCGTTTCAGGGTGACCGCGAAGCCTGTGGCCCCGCACCGGGTGGGTTTTCCGTTCTTGCGAACGTGTCCACGGGTCCAGCTCTTCGGTTAAGCCTTATGGGCGGCTCTAACACAGCCCGGTTTTCGGGAGACTGCACGGGTGTGAGCTTACGTTCCGTTTTCACCCCTGTATTTCAGTCATTAGCGTGTTCTGCAGCAGACATCAGCGATACTTTTGAAAGGGCTCAGGGCTTAAATGCTCCGTTTTCTTCCGAGACTTTATTTAAATACGCTTTAGATTAAAACCACCCGTCCTACCCGACAGCCCTTCCTCGCGCTGGGCATCGATTTCCATGCAACACCCTCTCCCGAGGACAGAACACATCGACCCCCCTTTACTGTAAATCTGCTTACCCTGGCGAAAACTGGGTAAAACCTATTTTCAGAAGCAAAGGTGAATGCTGAGCTCCCAGCAGCTCGGCAGGGGACCGGAACGGGGCAAAAAGGATCTTGGGCTTCACGTTGCAGCTTTCCTGCCCAACATCCTTCCAGGAGGCAGAGGGAATAAGGGAATAAAAGCTCCAGCAATTTACCCCCAGCGCTCGGAGGGGGCTTGATCTCGCCGGCCGTGCCCGCACCTCCTGCCCTTGAGCTGCTGGAGCGCTTGAGCGCGTGCTTGACATCTAGCTCGGGCAGGCCAGCTCGCGCGCCCACGGCCAAGCGCCTGCTTTCACCGCCCCGCCGAGACCGGACCCTCACAGAGCCAAACTCGGGCTCTCCAAGTCCAGGCTGGCGCTTTCTCCTTTCCAGCCCCACCAAAGGGAATTTTAACTTCTGCTGAAAGGTCCTCCAGAAACGATCCTTTCAAGGCTCAAGGCATGGTCTCCCTTGGGCAGCAGGCCTTGGGCTGGGTGGCGAAGGGCTCCTCTGCATCTAAAGGGGCTTTTCGCTACCCAGGATGGTCCCTGAAGCTTTACGGTGAGAAGGCTTAGCGGGACTAAAACACAAACCCCGCTCCTCTTCTCCGAAACGCCACCTCGGTGACGTGGAACATCAGCAGTGGGAATGTCACCGTCTCCCACAAGAAAGCGGCAAGGATCATGACCAAACTACCCCTCTCGAAGAGTTTAGGGGCTGACATAACACGAGTTGCCTCCTGTACTGACCGGCGCCACATACATTTTGTGTACGTATTCTAAGCAATTCCCCTTCACCCTACTCACCGTGGGAGAGACGGCAGCTGTGGATGGGTGCCTGTCCGCTGCGGTTCCCCAGCCTTTTGTTCCTGACCCTTTTCTCATGCGGTTCAGACCTCCCCTGACTTCTTAACCCTGTTGAGTCAACGGCAAACTGCCGGGAGTCTCGGCAGAGCCAAGTTTGCAACAGGATCTCGGCAGAAGCA
>NW_010550368.1:4238-6000 GCF_000687285.1 Phaethon lepturus | reverse complement strand
CAGGAGCAGTCGCATCCCTGCGCGTTGTGTCTGAATTTATCCCTGCGTTGGCAGTCCCCGAAGCGCAAGCAGTGCTCTCCTGTCTCTTAGGTAGCTCCCTGTTCTCCTTGCTTCACAGAAATGCCTTGTCCCACAGCAGATCTCAGGGTGCTTTAAAGAGGAAATCACTTCTTTTTTTTCCACCTCCTGTGCTTTAAAGAGGAAATGACTCTTTTTTTTCCAACTCCTTCAGGTCAAAAAATTGGGGGTTATGAACGGGGAGCACTGGTGCGGACACATCCCGGCTATATCAGATGTCTCCCAGCTTGCTCCTCTTAGCAGATCCAAAAGTCAGGGCAGTATCCCTCCAGGAGCCTTCAGGAAGAGGCCGTCAATTTGATCTCCATCCTTTAAAAAGCTATTTCCTTTTCTTTTTCCTTCAGGGGAGGTAGGACAGGCACGGAGGGACACCAGGACACCTACTTAACAAAACATTAAATAATGTTTTGATTTGTCCCATCGAGGTTTTACAGGCATGGAAAGTACCAGCTTTGTTTTACTAGGAGTGCGAAATGCCTTCTGATTTCTGCTCTTAACGGGCTGTTCTTCTCCCGCTCCAGAGGTCGTCAAGCACCACCAAGGGATAACCACGGCAGAGCATGGGACCATCAGGTGGGCTTCCCACCCTTCAGGCAAGCGCCACTTTCTTCTCGATGCCCACATTTCCAGATCTACCTGTCGCGCCCAAGGATGGCTCACAGGGTGTTTACCTTCCCACGAACCTCCGATGCGGTAGTCCTGTGGCTTTCATTATTTTATTCCCGTTGGAGTTGGAGTCCGCCGCGTAACGAGAGTCAGCACCACACGGAAATGGGGAACCCTGAGGAGCAGCACTACGTTCTTGGTAAGGGTCAAGCAGCTTTATCTATTCCCACCCTGAAAGTGGCCAACACAAATAACCAGAGGTAGCAACGTCAAACACCAGAAAAATGAATTCAACTCAGACAAAGTTTGAAATCAGTCCCACGAGTATGAGATTCATCATGTTGCTATCGATAAGGCTGGAACTGTAAAAGCATTTTGAAACGCTTTCCTGCCGATCTGGGCTAGGGAGGTAATTTGGGCTGAGCAGGTGGAGCAGAGGCGAGCCAGAGCGGGCAGCCCTGCGGATGCGTCACCCGTGTACCTCTTCCAGCGTCCCTGTACACCCCGTAACTCCCTCCCAGCTTTTACAGACGAGGCGAGGACCCACAGCATTTTTAAGCAAGACATTTTCATTTCATTGAGTTGAAGCGTCCGAATTGGGCGAACAATAGAGCCACGTCTGAAAAATCTGGCTAGATGGAACAGCGGAGAGTTTTCACCAAGCAGACTTGGGAAATTCAGATAGTAGATGGAACGAACTGCTGAGCTTTTGACGGTAGCGTTTTCGCAAAGAGCCCTCAATTTCGGCTCTCCGTTCTGATGGAAATTTCAGTATTAATATTCAAATATTCAGACTCAGTAATTCACGCCTGGCTCAAACGAGTGCAGCCCTCACTTTCCAACTGTGAAGGATTCCCCCTGCCGAAGCCTGATCTAGCTCTTCCAGAGTAAGCGGTGGAGTCAGCAAGGTGAAAGTTAATTTCTTTGTAACAAGGGTTTAATTTAAAATAATTATTGCTGCCTTAAAGAAGCGGTGCCCTCCATTATTTATTTACAACCTGCGCATTAAAATGCTCAACTAGAGCTCAACCCTGTTACACCTATTACGGTGAGGAGCTGAGTGAACGTCGAACGCTGC
>NW_010550368.1:3626-4207 GCF_000687285.1 Phaethon lepturus | reverse complement strand
TGATGAGTCCCTGCTGAAGAACATCCTCGTTCTTACGTAGGAAATTAAAACGCCTCGGAACAGCCGGAACGGTCCCAACAGGCGGGATCCTGCAAGCGGGTTCCGCATGCTCTTTTCGGCTGCTTTTTTCCTTTCTCCCCATTACAAACCACGGTCCTGAGTATTTATCCTTCCAGCCTCACAGCAAATAATGTCGGCTCCGTGAAACTCATCCTATGCCCATCCCTAAGCGAGTTCGCGCAGCTCAGGACGGGACGAGGTCCCCTCGGTGGGAACCTCTGCAGAAAGGAGGCCAGGTTTTGTCTTGGACGGTCGGCTTTACTCTCATCCTTCCAAACACCGGCGTTGTTTCTAGGCGCAGATTTCCCAAAACCGCAACGAACACTAGAGGCCCATCTCTCAGCTGCCCGGGGCATGGATGTGCAGGTTTCTATCACACTTACTTACCTTCTTTTTTGCTCTCGCTTCATTAATGAGCAAGGCAAAAAAATTGTACCTATCTGTCCATCCCGCCCGCGGGGACGGGGCTGCCGGGCAGGGACAGCGGATAGGTTTTTCCACGGTGGACAGAAAGAGGAGAA
>NW_010550368.1:2796-3179 GCF_000687285.1 Phaethon lepturus | reverse complement strand
CCGCCACTCTCCTTTGGTGACACCTTTCCTCCAGGCCTGCCAGCGAGGGTGCAAACAGCAGTGATTTGTTCGGGAACTCCTTACGGACATGCCTCTGCTTCCACCAGGCAGGTCTATATATAACCCGGGTTTGTAACCCTAAGCTAGCCCCCAGCCCGTGTCATTAGGCTGGGAAAAGGTTGCAGCGGTAGCCGTCGGAAATTTTTTTATTATTTATTTATTTATTTTTAATTTAGATTAATTTTTAAGGGTGTAAAAGTGCCACGTTGCTACCCTTCCTCTCGTTACCCGGATTGCGTAACTCCCATCGGGGCTGGGATGGTGGGTCTGGCGGGCTGGGTTTGCTGAGCAGATGGGGAGGCCTTCTGCACGTGCTGGCTTTT
>NW_010550368.1:0-2722 GCF_000687285.1 Phaethon lepturus | reverse complement strand
TTTAACCCTAAGCTAGCCCCCAGCCCGTGTCATTAGGCTGGGAAAAGGTTGCAGCGGTAGCCGTCGGAAATTTTTTTATTATTTATTTATTTATTTTTAATTTAGATTAATTTTTAAGGGTGTAAAAGTGCCACGTTGCTACCCTTCCTCTCGTTACCCGGATTGCGTAACTCCCATCGGGGCTGGGATGGTGGGTCTGGCGGGCTGGGTTTGCTGAGCAGATGGGGAGGACTTCTGCAGGAGCTGGCTTTGGAGCGGTCTACCAAACTGGCTCTCCCGGCCACCGGGAACGACCGGAGCTGTCGCGCTCCTCGAGCATAAAGGCTCGGCGCGCGCTTCCCGCGTTGCGCGCTTCCCGCGTTCGCCTTGAAATCACGGGGATTTAAGCCCCCAGCCGAGCGTGCGTTAAGGCTGAGAGAGGAGCACGACAGAAGCCATGCCTCGAGCGCGTCAGCCCTTTCTTCAGCTGGACCTTCCCTGAAACAAAACCTTCTTCGAGAAAAATTGGAACCTCTCTCACCTTCTGTGCGACAGGGAGCATGATTTTTCCCACATGCCAAACGCCAATAAAAACGAGAGGTCCTAGGAAAAACCTCCTCCGAGGTCCCTCGCTGTAGATGTCCTCCCTTCGAGCATGCCTGCCTTCCTTAAGTGCCTGCTAAACCCACCTCCCTGCTTTTCTTCATCACACTCCCAGTCCCTTTCCTTCTCCAGAAATAAATCTGAATGTCTCTTGAACTCATTTATACTGCTCGGTTGCCTTCCCCAGCCTAACTCGTTCCATATGGCCATTGCTCTTTGCGTGGAGCAGTTCTGCCTGGGTTCCCTCATTTACTTCCAAGATTCTTAATTTTATGAACAATTTCCTAACAATCAGATCAATTAGAATGTGGAAAAGTCCTCCAAGGGAAGCGGTAGGATCCCTGTCACTGGTATAATGCAAATTTGGGCCAGACAAAGCAATTCCGCCCGTCCTCTGCGGAACAATCCCTTGGACGGGCTGATCTAATAAAGCAGATATTTTCCATTTTTGCATTCCTGGGGCCTGGTCCTCCTCCCAGTGACACCAGTGGCAGCGCTCTGCCGGCTCTCCGGGCGAGAGGCTGGGTTCCCGCTGCCCATCACGCCGGGGCTTGGCCTCCTGCGCACAGCTCTGCCTTTTCCCGGCGCGAGGGCCGCGTGACATAAAATCACTTTGGGTTATTTAGGCTCGCTTTCACAATTATAGCTGCGGCCGCTTTGCTATTCTTTTTTTTTCCCCCCTTTATTTATTCTGAGTAATGCCTGACACATGCTTATTTCATGCTTCGTACCGATATATTTCAACGAAAGGCAAACATAAAGAATGAAACCAATACAGTTTTAATGGATCAAATACCATCCTACTAAAAACCACAATTTTCGAATCAACATTTTTATTGAAACAGACTTCCCTTCAGAGCAAAGCATCCTACTGAAACCCCACATTTTTTCAAACTCTTGTCCAACAGTCTCTTTTATTTTCCCATCTCAAACAGGTAATTTTCCAATCAGACCTATTATACCAAATCAATTCACGTTTACCAAAAATATATAATTACAAGAATTAGCTCAAACCAACGTATTTTTTTAATCCTTCGCCTGTTAACACAAACCACATATATCTGCAAGTAGGAATTCTTTTGGAGACCAATGGAAATGTATCCCAAACAATGCATTCTTATTCAAATTCTTATACATTTTAATCAAAAAAATCTTGTATTATCTGCAACCAATATCTTCGAAGTCAGCCCGTTTTATTTTGTTTAAGTCAGACCACTTTTACTAACCCCCTGGTTTATATGGAATTAATATAGTACGCGTATTGGATGCAATGCCTAATGACTTTGATATAATAACGCAAGCAAGTTATTTTCAGTATATATATAACGAATGGCTATATTGCTGATATTTACCAAACCAAAACAGATTTTTATTGAAAGCAGGACCCAGCAAGGACTACTAGGCCCTGCATGGCTGAAGGGCTTTGCGGTGGAAGAGGGGAGGACTAAAGGGCAGCGCTCGGCGGAGAGTATTCCCGCCCTCCAAACTTCTGCTGTCTCCAGTAGCGCACAGGAGCACGGGATGGTGATGGCGTCTTTGTGTCGGAGACGCGCACGTGGTGTTTTACCTTCCATAACCGCCAAAAGAACACAAACGTGGGAGTTTTTATGGCCACAGCGTGTATGGGAAACTTCTTCAGGACCATCTCCGCGGAGCGCTGGCCACTTTCTTCCAGCTGCGGGCCAGCGGAGATCCACCTGCCTGGAGCTGGCGCTGGCCTCCCTGGATCTTCACCATCCCTGAGGTGTGGCAAGAGTCGACAAGAGTTACACCTGCTCTCGGCTTCCACTTCTCTTGGCTAAAAGACAGGCTCTCCTTTCTCCCGAGTATCTTGGAGCTCTTCCGCGTGCCGGCTCTAGCTGCAGCTGAGCTTCCTCGCACGTGGATGAGCAAATTCCCGAATTCTCTATTAAAGAAGGTCTCAACAGAGTCTTTTAAAGCGCCAATAAAGTTTCCCTGTCCTGGGTGGTTTTATGCCACAGGACACGTCCCCGCAGCTCCCGACCTTTTCCTGCCTGCGGCTGGAATGCCGGCCGTCGGTTCCCATGGTCGTACCGTCATCTCACCTAACTTCGGCAGCCCTCTCGAAGCGAAGCGTTTGGGCTGGCCCAGCACGGGAAGGGAAGGTGGCTGCGCGGGG
>NW_010550367.1:6326-6852 GCF_000687285.1 Phaethon lepturus | reverse complement strand
AGGCGAGAGAGCACCACTGCGAGGAAGAAAACCCGACCATTAAAAACCCTTTTGAATAATGGTGCTGCCTCCCCGCTGCTCAAATCAGCCGCAGCACTTTATTATTATGATAACTAAATACAGAAGATTTTAACAGCTGGAAATGCAGCAACAATATTTAAAAGAGTTTTTTAAATTGTTGGTGTTTTATTCAATAATGGTAATGGGCTTTTTTTTTTTTTAATTTTATTTTAAAGGCACAAGGTTCCCTACTCTTGTTTCTGCACAGTGCCGGTCAGGCTGCGAAGCCGGCTCTCGCCTGGTGATGGCAGGGAACAACACCGAGACGCTTAAACACCGAGACACAGGGCTGCTCGAAGGAGCCGGCGGCCACCGGAGGAGGCATGGAGATCACAGCTTGCTGCTTGGACAACCCTGCTCGCCCCACATCTCCGCGGCAAGGGCCTGGAGGTGCAAAACCTGAAGGTGCAAAAACCTGAACGTGGTGCACGGGAGTGGCAGGAACCAGGCAGAGATAGCGGCAGCA
>NW_010550367.1:5154-6295 GCF_000687285.1 Phaethon lepturus | reverse complement strand
GCTCCACACCCGCTGCCGCCGCCGTTATCGGCTCATGCCCTCAGACACCAGAGCCCTTTCCCCCTCCGAGTAAAGGAAAACACTTGGTTATCTCCGACACCGTGTGATAAGAGCCGGGAAGCATCTCCTCTTTAGAGGAGGGTTTTAGAGGTGGGTTTGGAAACGTGCTGGAATCAAAAGACGCCTCCGGAGCCAGGGCGTGAGGCTGAAGTGCCCCAGCATCATCTGCCCGCGCAGACACGCAGACGGCGATCGCCCCTCTCCGGGGTTTTTAAGCGTGCGTGAGCACAGGCCTTGCTGGCGTTCAGGCGGTGGTGGCAGGTTTTACGAACCATCTAGAGGAGGCCTGATGGGTCAGCGGTGGCTGGTGGGACATGCCGCTCCCGACGTCCCTGCAAAGGGACGGGACCCTCTCTCCTCCCTCCCCGTCCTGCAGAGCCCGTGGTCCAAGGCTGGCTCATCCCACAAGGGATCCATTAATCTTGCAAAATACACCATAATCCCTTTGCAGTGTATCAGCAAGTAATTAAGAGAATACTACCAGTGCCAGTGTAAATAAAAAGGGACATTTTACAATGTAGTATTTCGAGTTGCAGGCTGTTTCTTCCCCACGTTGTGTCGTGCCAGTTCATGAGACGCAGCTGGCAGCGGCTCTCCCAGTCATCAGTGAATCGCGTCGTCACGCAGCCCTGCGACCGAACATCCCCGTGCGGCTTCGAGGGCCCGCAACAGCGAGCTCAAGCCGAAGGGCTGCCTTGCTGACGTGACATCTGGGAACACACCTTGTGCCAAGGCCCTTGTTGCTCTGGGACTTGCGCCCCGGAGTCGGTCGCTGATGGGGATGCCTTGGCAGCAAGTCTGCTGTGGCTCCTCCATGAGCTGAACCGGACCATCACCCATGGCAGTGGCAGGCACTGCCCCGGAGGGGAAAGCATCCCCTGAGGTCCCGGGAGCAGCATGGGATGGAGACAAGGCTCCCGAGCACGCCTTTGCCAGCTCTGCACTTGCTCTGGTTTTTTTTTCGGCCCCACTTGTGCCCTCACCCACACAGCTACCGCATGGTCATGGCCACACCAGGTCCCTGCACCTGCCAGCGCCCTGGGACCTCCTGGGGACAGCACAAGCGGACAAGCGGTCCAAG